>NC_042494.1:162141175-162159138 GCF_005508785.2 Acyrthosiphon pisum | reverse complement strand
CTATGTAAAAAAATATTTTCAAAAAAATTTAGACTTTTTGAAATAATAAGTTTTCAATGATAAAAGAATCACCCGGTATATATATACACACCGAGGTGGTCAATTTAATGACCTGCTACAACTTACATTTGTCTCTCGAAATCGTGATCTGAAAATAAAATATTTTTATATAAAGCGTGTCTATAGTAGGTACCCAAGGTGAATGTTCTCCTCACCCGACGTCATCTTTGTTTGTATCATTTAGCCAAGTAGGTATAGGGATTTTGTATTTATAAGCATTTTATAATTAGACGAGCGATGTACGGCGGATTTATGAGATGGTATACCTATAATCGATCAGTGTTGCTGTACAAATGTGAAATACATTATACAATTTAGGTACATATATAATAGGTATATAACATGTATTTGTGCAAGTACCTATACCTATGTAGTATAATAAATACTTACCACTTGCTTTCGTCCATTTCCGGTCCGCGAGACGAAAGCGCGTTTTGTACGTCGCACGTGTACAATAATATAATATATGGTAGGTATATTATTGTGTTTCGCTTGTCTAATATAATATTTAATAACGCGCGTATACCTACGTACCTATATAATTAATATGTCTTTTTTTATGCATGTGTGTGCATTCGCTATTCACAAACGACAGAAGTGACGATAATTGTAATATGACGATGACACGCGTCTGCTGCACTTCACCAAATCTATGATATTATAATATTACATAGGTACCTATTCCCCGCCGGTGACCTTCGAAATGCGTAACTATATACACAATATATTATATTCATGTTACTGTTGGAGACTTCAACTCAAACAGTGTCTAGGTCGTGTTATTATATATATTTTTTAAATACAACTGTCGCCTGGCTCCTAACCCGCGCGGCGTTCATTATAATATGACCTAAATATTATTCTAATACACGCGATATCCGCTTTTTTCGCCGACCGCCTTGGCGTTGCGTGTGCGTACCGCGAATATTGTTGACACGACCGTTAGCTGCTGTCCATACAAGCCGGAATATTCAAGACGTAGGTAATAATCCATTGGTGCAATGATCGAAAAAAAACCAGTCGCTTAAACTCAAATTGGAGGTTTTTAAACGATATTGAAAATATAATAAATCTTTGAGTATAGCTGTCTGCATACCAATTACTTTTTTGTGTTCAACTTGGCTGGGTCGAAAAAAAACCATCGCTCCGTATCGATTATTTTTGAATATATACATTATTTATGTTTCGTTATTATAAACGTATACCTAATAATATGTTTATATTGTTTTTATTAGTTTAAATATTTTTCTTCGTAAGACGCGGTCTTCTAACGGTGTATTTTAAGTTGGGAATGATTCCGGACCACGTAATATTATAATGAAGATGAGAGGCTCATAAAAAACTAAAAGTCTTGTATACAGTACGTACCTGTAGTTATGTATCCGTGGTTCGTAAAACTATTTTGTTATTATGATTATCTTAAGAGAGTTTGAGTCCAAAAATCATAATAATATGAGGAATATAAATTGTATTGAAATCGGAATAGATAACTATACAATGTTGTGAAATGATGAAACAAATATTATCTTTAACCGTATTAAATTTTCATTAATAATAATATGTTATTTCATAATGCTCGTTATTTTCGCAAATTTTCACATTGATAAATGATAATATTTATTAGGCATGTACACCATTTATACAAGTAGGTAACTATTTAAACTCACACAGTCACACGATTACATTTCGTTATAATATATTTAAGATAATATTAAAGTGATTTTAAATTTAAATATGTAGTATTTATTAAAATTATTGCATTAAATTAGATGCACACATTATACTATACACCTCTATATTATTGCATTCATGTTTGTATTATTAACATCTGTGCCGTGTTAAAGTGTCAATGTCTACTTATACTTTATTATCATTTATGACAGCAAGTATAGGTTTTTTTTTAAATAACACGCATTTAATAAATCATTATTTCGCTTATTAAGTATATACATTACGATAATAATATTAATAACATTTAATAATTGATCTGCACAACCAGTTAAGAATGCAAAACGATCCATTAAAATAATAAATTTAAGTTGGCACGGTAAACAGCGACGAAGATTCATAGCGAATAACGATTGTAGATATAGGTATAGGTATATCGTATATATTATAATTAATGATAGTTAGTACGTCGAGCTTTAAGTAGGTGTACATAAATCATAATATTCAGGTGTAGAAAATCAAGATTAATGAGCAAGCTCGCTTAACTATGGTTATGGTTAAAGAAAAAAAAACGGAAACACAACGCGTCCGTCATTAAATAATATATATGTTTTGAAAATCATACAAAAACGATCAAGCACACTAATCCGGTACTAACAGATATAATATACATATTTATACGCAAATAGTAGGTTGTAAATATGTTAAGAATTATAAAAAGAAAAAAAAGGTAAAAAAGGAGTTCCGTACGACAGTGCCTATAATATATTGTTACACAATAAATACACCCAATATATTATTATTATGGAAAATGATATATCCGCGAATATACGCGTTATTCCGTAGTACATTGGAATTATTATTATTGGAATGATTTTCGATCGGTGCGAAAACCGGATTGACGTAATAATATATATATTATAATATTATGATTACGCGGACTAGGAAAATTCAGCGCACGTTGATATATTATAATATTTATGATATCCGCGTAGGGTACTTGTTATATGGTATATATATTCATATAATATTATAATCACAATGATATAATAACAATCATAATACTTTTTTTTTTATATGCTATTGAACAAAACTATAGGTACCTACTGTACGAAAATAATATATAGGTGGACTGCAGTGGTAGGCTATAGATATTTTTTTTTAACATACCCCCAAGTATAATAATAATATTATTATCGTAATAATTTAATCGTAACAAAATATCTACAACAACTATAATATGGCAACGCAGATTATCGACGCTGCGCCGTTTCCTCATTTAATATTATATCAGGCTACAGACGAGAACCGGTCACTATATTATCTGCCTATTATAATATGCGTTATAAAATTTAGGTCGTATTCAGGATACACGTACGGCGTACGCATATTATATTATTATTATTATTATTATTATAAATGTATAATGTTATATCAGTTATGAGTGCCATCGACGATGGGGTCGGCCGAGCACCGGTCCTCGAGTAAACTTATCGCCGTACAGTCATCTGCATACCCGTCCGAATACCGTGGACGCATGTGCCGTGTGCGCGTAGCGCGTATATATAATTTAATATAATAATATTATCTTTAATGTGTGTTATTTGTGTGTGTGTGTGTGTGTGTGTATGTGTGTGTGTGTGTGTGTGTGTGTGTGTTTCTGTGTGTGTGATTTCAGTATTATACTCATGAGCGTGTGCACCGCTGCAGACGAGTTTTTGCGCTGGGAGATTTTAACGCGCCGGCATTCCGTTCGAATAATAATAATAATAGTACTAGCGTGTACCCATACGTTATAATGTGTTTGACCCACCATTAGCTTTTATTCCAATTCGTTATTCCAATTTTTTTTTTTTTTGCTTTTAGCAAATTACCAATGTAGCGTAGGTACCTCTACATAGGTATTAAAATAATACATTTCTTTTTTTTTTGGTTTTCATTATAACATTACTGTTTTTCGTGTTATTTAAACACGCGTTATTAATGTCAATGTATCGATAATCACTTTGTTAGATGATAATTTGATTTTCAAAGAAAAAATAAATTGAAACACGTATTCAAAACATTTAAATATAAGTACATATTATAGAATTTAAGTTTTAATCAAATATATTATAGAGTATAGGTACCTACAGGTAGCAACGGAATTTTAAGGGTATTGGTTTGATTATACATATAGGTGACCTATACCGGGTGATTCTTTTATCATAGAACACTCATTATTTCAGAAAGTGTACATTTTTTTGAAAATATTTTTTTACATAGTTTCAAGTCGCTTATAAAACAATATTTTTCTTAAAAAATTATATTTTTAAATATTTTTTATCCTTATAATATTTTAAGTTTTTTAATTTTTTGAATGACAACATTGGGTTTTAATTTTATATTCCAAAGCAGAATATTTTTCTTAGTATTTTGATACATGAAAATCGAATTTCGGGTGAGTAGTTTATGAGTTATAAATATTCAAAGTTTAGATGAGCGGAGTGGAGTGGTACGGGGTTACCCCGCGAACTGTTTATCCACTTCACCGCTCATCTAAACTTTGTATGTAAAATACAAAACTATAATTTTAATTCGGTAAGATTATCTTTTCCTTGGTGGAATGTTTTTAGACTACCTGCACCATAGAGTTACTCTATGACCTGCACTGGCGGAATTGATACTGATGGAATCGATATACCTTATCCCTTAGTATACATGTATATAAAGCGGCATCGATGAAACCTCTGCATCACTAACCTCTTAACTTTAGTAGTTAAGTTAATAAACTAAAAATTAGGGTAATAGTTTAAGTACCTAAGGAAAAATGATGGGGGGAATTCAGCCCCCTGGCCACCCTTGTATCCACGTCTGTCTGGGTCTACAACTGTTGTAGTACAACAACTCTATAGTGTATAACTGTATAAGAGTTTATGACTATTTTAATGTATTAATATTTATTCAAAATTCATTATTATCATTAACTATCGTTTCACATAATTTGTATTCTACAATTTATTCTACATTTTAACATTTTAAGGTGTAACGACTAATACAATTTAAACAACCACCTATTAGGTAATAGTTTAATAGATAATATATACTAGATTTTTTTAATTATTATTCTCGACACTCTTTTGTACATAATGATATTGTACATTAATTGAAATTTAGGTGCTTCCAAGTACGTATTGGCGGAAATCCAGAGAAACATATAACCTATTAGCGTCGTTAACTCAAGACTTTGATGAGTTTTTGTCACCGGTGATACTATTATCATTTGCTAACAATTTGTACTTTATTTGCTTACAGCTTCTAAACAGTTTGAAGTATGCAAGTAACTATTAGTTATGTACACTTTATTAAGGCTAAACGTGTTTTCAGACCAATGCACAACGTTTGGGAGGCCATTTACTTCGTGTTTTCATTTACATATTTAGTTGGAAGAACATGTGCAGTATCTTTATATGCTGCTTCCATAAACGATCAAAGCAAAAAACCAAAAGCAATCTTGTTTTCTGTGCCGACCGAAAGTTATGGAGTGGAGGTGAATTTAAATTTAGCTAAAAAGTATCATAGGGATTAATCATGGTAACTAATAATATGTAAAATAAGCTGTGTTTATCAATAATCAAATAATAAACAATAATTATTGATGAGTAGTTATATTGAAGTGAATATTAAGGCGCCCGCGGTTCCGATGCAATTTTGTCCTCAAAAATATACTCTGCGGGAATAACGATACCGCCTTATAGAATCAACAAAATTTCATAATTTTTTTTTTAATTGCTAGAGGGAAATATTTTACTGCCCACACCAATCTCTGTTTTTCAATATTTTATTCTCAAACTTTATAATATGTCTAAAAATATACAAGATAAAAAGCATTTCTTACAATTTTTTTAAAATAATTATTTGAAATAAAATACAAATATTGGTCTAAAACGCATGAAAAATACATTTGCTTCGATCCCATTAAGGCCTTAAGTGTACATAAAAATGTGGCTTTCGATAAGATTAGGATCTAAGATGGTAAATGGTAATATAATGGTACCTATACAGTAGGTATACACGAAAGAATATCAAATCTTAATCAATCGGAGCATCTTGTTGCGGTCCGTAAAAAATGTGTACCTACTTACATGAATTACGTCGCTCTATCTTGATCAGATATTAGGCGGATTACTAAAATTTTTTCCGTTTTTTTTTTTTACGCGCTTGCTGGTTTATTTATAGAAGGTCCTGATCTCTAATTCATAATATATATTTCTGTTGCGAGATATATTATGTAATATTATAAATTACAATAAACATGGATCAATTTTGTTTCCCGAATAATTCATATCCAGCTCGAAGTAAAAAATGGCCAACGTAATCTGATTTAACAATTTACAGAATATAAAATTACAACGTTAGAATTTGTAAAAATCTAGAGTTTGAATGAAATTATAATTATTTTAACAATATTTACAGATAAATAGAAACCTGTAGACATTTTAAATGATAGATCCCCTAAAACTTTTTTTTTACTCCTAACATTTTGATCAAATTATTGATAATGACCATTCATGTTTGCTAAAAACGTATATTTCCTCCAAACCAAATTCCTAATTATGCCACTGACGTGAAATGGATGAATTAAAAGATAGTTATAGAGACTTTAAAAAAAAAAATAATTAATGCTCCTTCTTTAATTATAGGTAGCAAGATTTTTAACACAAGTAACATCTGATGAATTGGCATTGACCGGATGCAATTTTTTTTCGGTGACTAGAACATTAATGTTGACGGTTGGTTTTATATGCGTTTTTTTTATTCACTGTTTATTAAAATTATGGTTACATACGCTTTAATGTTTTTTTTTATACAATTATTAAGGTTGCTGGAACAATTGTCACATACGAGATCGTATTGATACAATTCAACAGTGTAAATAGTGACGGAAATGGTCAAAATCACACAATTGTTTACTGTCCATAATTAATATTTATTGTAATTAATATTAAATACTTTTCAATATTCAAGAAAAAAGTGTAGATACTATTACAACTGAGAAGTAGTATTGTTAGAGTATTTTTGTTAGTTTTGAATAAATAATTTATAATGCAGTGTGAACCCAAAAAATGTTCATTCGAATATACATTTTATATTACATTATAATCAATTAATTAAACTATTATTCAAAAACAAACATGAAAAAAATCTATTTCTAATCTGCAATTTACATTGTTTAGATACTGATATTAGATTACCTATTTTTGAAATAAATTGTTTGTATGATATAATACAGTTTAGTATTTTAAGTATTAGAAATATTTCAAATTTTGTAGTAGAACCTACTAAATGTTATTCAAACCGTTTATTTGTAAATCTAAATTAATTCTATATGCATGAATCTAATTTATTAATCAATGAGTTATCATAATATCATTGTGTGGTTGTTTTGTTTTAATCAAGATAAACAACTGGAAATGGTATAAAATGTGTTCATGGTAAAAATTAAGATTATTTTCTACCACAAACCCATATTATGCATTTACTATATTTATATTTTCCGAGAATCGTTTATTATTAGGTACATACAAATAACAATAAAGTATTTATGGTGTGTAAAAAATAACATTTCATAACGTCGAAAATTATTATAATCAAGTACTTATTCCAAAAACGTGTGCTCCGTGTGTCAGATATTCCGATTACATATCAGAGCACTTTATATTTGCAACTGAATATTTAACAATTCTGTAAATTCAAACTCGGGAAGGGCATTTAGTGTGCTGAGTTTACTTGTGTTGTAGTGATAAAACGAGTCTTCAAATTTTCACTATGCCTAACGAAAACACTTTCCAGCCTGTTTATCTCAAGGAAAGGAATTTCTCTGAAGCTGGATATGATCGGCAGTCGAAACAAAGTTCATTAACCGATTCGGCGGTCCGTTCGAATTACAATGCACTGAGCTTAAAAGAAAACAAGGGGAGTATTGGTAATATTAATTTTTTATACGCACTATATTTAGAACATTTATTATTTCGATAAGTTAAATGACAAATGCGATAAACTAAAATAATTGTTTTTTTCATACAAAGTAATTCATCAAGAATGTTTTATTTAATTTTTAATTTTTTTTTAAGCACTTGAAATACAAGACGATCTTGGTATGCCAGTAAACTATGTGAGAATCAAAGTCTTGGAAGACAGTGTAAGGAAGAACATAATTAGCAATAAAAATTCATTGCACAGAGCCATCACTCCTTTACTTATTTTGATGCAAATGTCCGGTCTTTTACCAGTTCAAGGCATTAGAGGACAAAACACTAGTTATTTAATGTGGGTAATACGATATGTATAATTATTATTCAGTTTTATTTATTTATTTATTATCAAAATTACGGGCTGAGCCCAATTACACATAATATGATAATACTAATTAAATTTTAACTATGATAACAACAATGACAATAGTGACAGTTACTTATTTATTTAATTAAAAACATGAATAACTTAATAAAAGATACAACAAATACTATAGAAATTTTACAGATTTAACAGTTAGAATATTAATCGGAGCTCTTTGATCTCCATAATTTATAAATTTTAGATTCTGAGTGAAACGATGAATGTATTGATTTTACAATGATGTGTGTTTTATTTTTATTTTTTTTTGTGTCTGTCATCACCGTTTAGGACAGTAAAAGTGCTTGGATTTTCTTCAACAGTATCTTTTCTGATAGGAAAGTGAATCTAGTTGGTACTTTGAGGGGGTCAAAAGTAAAAATTTCCCAGTGGTTTTCAAAAGCGCAGTGAAAAACAATAGGAAAATTAAGGAAAAACGGGAATTTTTCCGCAAAATCTGTTTTCGAGAAAATTGATTTTTGTTTTTGGTGCAACTCTTAAATAAATGACCGTAGGTACATTAAATTTTGACTGAATGTTTATATTAGCATTTTCTATACACCATAACATTTTCCAAATATTTTGACTTATTTTGAGCTCTTTACGGACATTTTCAGTTTCCATTTTTTTTAGTTTTTGCTATAAATATCAATAAAATTGTATTTGTTCGTTAAAAAAGCTTGAAAATTTAATGCAAGGCTTCTGATATATTGTTACAATAGCAGTTGAAAAATATTTAAAAAAACATAGGCACAATTTGTTTTTATAAGCATTTGAAGTTCAAATTTTGACAAAATTTATCAAATTTAAAATTGAATAATTATTTTGTAGATAAAAAATCATAAAATGTTCAACTTTTATATCTAAGAATTGAAAATTTAAAACAAGATTCCACGTAAGTAGTTGATTCTGTTCCCAACAAATCTAAAATATACATAATCACAGTTTCTTTTTATACTCATTTTAAGTTCAAATTTGGACGAAATTACATATTAAAAAACCTAGAATAACTATTTTAGTTATTTTGTTGTTATTATATAGTATTATTCTTGGGTACTTGAAACTCCTTAAGTATACTATTATATATCTATGATAGTGTCACGGTTTGTTGTACCTAATGGATATTGTGATATGATTAATTTGGAACTTATTATAGGTACCGATTTTAGGTCAATTTTTTTTTTAATACCATAAATATTGTATATAATAATATGTCTCATACCTAGACTGACATACCGTCTCCGCTCAGAATCGTTTTTCTTATACAATGATATTATATCATTGAATTAAAATTTTATACCATCCATTATACAGTGACACACTTGTAACTTACTGTACAGCAGAGCGACATCCTCTTACCCACCTTTTTTTTATTGTACTTATAAAACTGTTATAGTATTACTAAAAATTTTAATAAATAAAAGCAATTGGAAAAGATCTTAATACTTGTAATTTACAAGTTAGTTAGATACTACAAAGTAAGTTGTATCGCTCTATTGCACATGCGCATAAAAATAGTTATTATTTTGAAAGTGTCTCAAATATCTATGTTGGAACTGCCTTCTATCTTATTTTTCAACTGAAATATTAATTGGTACCTAAACCTTACTGTAAACATATAGGTAGGTATACATTATGTAAGTATACTTATTATTATTTTAAAATTTATAAATATAAATACCCCTAATTATCACCCCTAATTATTTAGGTAATATTTAGGTGATACATAAATAAATGGATCTATTGGAATTTATTAATAATTTGTTCTTCAGTCAGTTGATTGCAAGTTGCTATTATTATATCTTTTAAATTTCGAAGATTTATAGGAGGGTCAGCATACATTAAACTATTAATGAATTCCAATAAATCCATTACATGTATAACATAATAAATAACATATTTATTTATGTATCACATAAATATCACCTAAACAATAAGAGGTGAAAATGTTAAGCTTAAACAATCTTAGAATAATTATTTTCATTACAGTAAATTTGCAGTATTATTCTTGATTGGCTGTAACTTGGTCAATTTTGGACTTAGAAAGTTGGTTAAACCACCAAAATCCATTAAAAAATTAGGCAAAAAATAATTAGTGGTTAAAATAAGTGGTTGCCATTTAAGAAAAAAAGTTGTACTGCGCATGCTCAAGTCTAATTAAGTTAAAAAATTCAGAGGCTATAAAAAGGTGTATTTTTATGTCATAACAACCAACATGAAATCAGAATTCAAATTGCAGGGCTCTACGCAAAGATATTGAGTGTTCTCAATTAGCGTTTACACACTGTATATTTAATTCCATAAAAGCTGATATCTGCAGTATAGAAGTATTTTCAGTTAAAAGATTTCCTAATATTTATAATCAATAAGTTAACTTTTATCATGGTTTTTTTATTTTATAATAATATGTTTTAGTTTCAATTGGATCAGCTGGATAATGGCATACGACATTATTGTAGTTGGCTCTTCTATTGTAATGGTTTCGTTTATAATATGCAACATGTATATTAATGGACTGTCGTATGAGGGCATTGGTAAAGCTTTCAATTTATTTTTTATTTTATTTTTTATTTTATTTTTATTTTCTGTTTTAATTTCAAATACTAGACGCTAAATCAATAGTTATACCAACTGTACAAATTTGTTGAGAAAATCTTAACTATTCTAGATAATCATTCAAATTTTAATTACAGCGAATTTCGTGCATTGTATAATTGTGCAATTTAGAATTTTAGAGCTCAAATGATTTACTAGTTCTAAATTTAAAGAAATAATAAAATATTTTTCCTTTTTGTAAAAAAAAATATTTTAATAACTCTATATACAATCAGTTGAGATCTTATTTAAATTAATTATTTCAATGCAATAATATTTATCATTGTGCTCACGAATTAATAATTTATATAACCATACACACTATTATTATTAATTATAAATCTATTTACATTTTTAGAAAATTTAATAACTACAGATTATATAATTACATATAATAATAAAAAAAAATATTATAATTTAATAAAAATATAGTTTTTAGAAATAAGTATTACCAGTATAGGTACTTTTAAATATTAGGTTATTCGGTTTACAGGTGATTTAGTATTTTATGGAGGTACACTAATCAATTACATGGTTTTTATCCATTTGGCAAGGGAATGGCCAAAAGTTATGGAAAAATGGGAACTAATGGAACGTGAGATGAAACAGTATGGATACCCACCCAACATGGCATTTAAGATTAAAATGTTAACATGTATCATCGTGTTATTTTCAATAAGTACGTAGAATATAAGAAGAAAAAAAAATGATGTATTTATGAAAGCTCAGAGCAAAGATAAAACATGCACATAATTACCGCAATTCAATGTTGAAATTAATTTATATTGTTGTACGACAAATTATTAATAATAATAACTGTATTACATTTATATTATGTTTTATTTCTACAGTTGAACACTTGGCTTCTATTTTAACGGGAGTATTGAAAGCTATACATTGCTCAAAGGATGGACTAGATATTTTTCGACTTTACTTTATGACATGGCTTAAATCAGTCTTTACGATTATAGACTACTCGTTCGTAGTAGCTATAATTTTGAAGTTTTTTGATTGTTTGTATTCTTTTGCTTGGAATTTTATGGATTTATTTATAATCATACTAGCCTGTGTTTTGACGGAAAAATTCAAGCAGTTTAACCAAAAATTTGACAGCGTCAGAGGAAAAGTTAGTTATAACTATTACACCTAAATAATAACAAAAAAATTGTATTATAACTGTTTGATATTTTAATAACTCTTAATGATATTTTAATCATAAGTATATTAGGTACATTTATAAAATCTAGTATTATCATAATCAGTTATATCAGTAACATATTACTGAAATTTAATTTATTGTTGGATGATTATAAAAATCTAACTAGGTTAGATTAGATAGTAGACAATGTTGCGCACTGATAACTTTAAAATTGTCTAGATAGGATAACAGATATTGCGTTGAAAATTTATTTAGATAATATAACAGATAATTATACAGTTTATATGTTTTTTAAGACTATAATTAATTAAACTATAATGTATACACATTACACATATAAATAATTTTTTAGTTACTATAATTTATTATTTTATATAAAAATGCAATTTAGTTTAATTTAATATATTAGGATAAAATAATTAAAGAACGTTTAACACATATTAATATATTGGACATTTAAAATTATCTGGACACTTAATTTTATTGTTTAATTAAATTATGACTCTTTTTGACAAAAATAGATTTGTTGGAAAAAACATAATAATCAATGCAGATAAATAAATATAAACGAAATTGATAGTTAATTTTGTTTGGTTTTAAACATACCAACATAAAAAATTATTACGCAGTTCGGATGATGTCTAGTGAACGAATTATGGCATATTATGACGAGTTATTTTAAATTTCAAATAAGTAGAAAACATTTTTGAAAAACAGAAAAAATCAAGTGAAATGAATAAAAATATTATCTAATTAACTGCAGATAATCAGATAATGGTTTTATTTATTTAGATAAGATAAAAAGATGAATATTTTTATCTAGATAATGCACAACACTGGTCGTAGGTGGTAGGTAAGTAGATCAATTCAATTTTGCATAAAAACTATAATGTTGTGAATTGTTCGTTAAACTAAAGATAAACAATACATATTTACAACAATCCTATATGTTCATTAATTTGTACTTAAGTCTACTACTACATATACACGTAACACATTTTCACCCATAAATAAATAAATACTCACGCAATAAATTTTAGGTGCTTCCAAGTATGTATTGGCGGAAGTCTAGAGAAACGTATAATATTTTAGCGTCGTTAACTGAAGACTTAGATGAATTTCTATCTCCAGTGATATTATTATCATTTGGTCATAATTTGTACTTTATTTGCTTACAACTTCTTAACAGCTTGAAGTATTTGAAAAATATATTTTTGTACGTTTCATTAAGGCTAATAAGTAATAAGTAATAAAAATATTTTTAGACCTATGCACAGCTCTTGGGAGGTTCTATGTTTCGTAATTTTATTTACATACCTAGTTGGAAGAACATGCGTAGTGTCTTTGTATGTCGCATCCATTAATGATCAAAGCAAAAAACCAAAAGCTGTCTTGTTTTCTGTGCCAGCGGAGTGTTATGGAGTCGAGGTGAATTTAAATTTAATTTGAAAATTGAATGCTTATCTATCATTCAAATAAAATACCAAATACGTTTCTTTTTTTAATTACAGATAAAAAGATTTTTAATGCAAGTGACGTCTGATGAATTATCATTTACGGGATGTAATTTTTTTACCGTCACTAGGACGTTTATGCTAACGGTTGGTTAGAAAATTATTTTTATCCTTTGGAATGCTTTTTTTATTTACGTTATAAGTGCTAATGTTTCATTTCATCATGGTTATTTAGGTTGCCGGAACTATAGTCACGTACGAGATCGTATTAATACAATTGAACAATGTGGCTAGCGGAGTACCTGACCAAAATAATACTATTAATAATTATTGTTCAAAGCTATCATGATTCATAGATTGGCTGGAAAATGGAACGAAGTTATTCGCCTCCTTAGTGATTAAGGAATATTATGCATAGTTAGAACTTAACCATTGAATAGTCTATGATTAAATTTATAATATGCATGTAAACATCGGTTATACTCCTTTAGTTTCATAACAAAACAATTCATGTGTACTTTGCAACATAAATAACTAATCACTAAAATTCAACGACGGTCGCAAGTTAAAAAAATTCATCTTTGTAAGTAGGCTATTCGTAATCTGGAAATACAAATAAACCATGGCAGAAAGGAGCATTACGAATTTAGACATTTTAATAATGGAACATTCTTCAAACGAATGGATGCGTCATAAATACTGTATTAATTTTTTTTTTTCAGTATAGGATATATTTTTCAAGAAAAACATTGTTGATTATACTGAAGTGAATATTAATGAATTATGTGGTTATGATTATTACTGTGTAAGTGAACAATAACTTGAAATGTTTTACCTACATAATTATTATTTTATAGTATCTCAAATTAGGTGTTTATTTTTAGCGAAATCTGTAAAAAATGTCTATTATATTATGCTGTAAACTAAATAGTATGGCACATTGATTTAAATATACAAAAATTGAGACATTAATTGCATTTTTCTATAAAAAAAAAAAATAGATAAGCGATTGTTCCGGATTTTTCTGCTACGTTACTTTTGTCAATCCATTACACGATTTCGTTTTACGAGTGCTGCAGAGAATCATGCTTAAGGAGTTTTTTTTTTGTAAGGAGTTATATTTAGGCATTCATATGACTGTACATTTGGACTAACTCGATGTGTGAGTAGTAAGTTAACATTAGTGCGTGTGCTTCCGAGAATCGCTGTCACGCTGTGTCGGGTAACCGGCGCCGGATGTAACTCTTGCACGCGCACGGACACGTCAATATAATGTGAAAATGAAATATGTTCCTGTTTGCATAACTATAAAAACTACTAAAAGTGGTAGTAGATTAAACATACTTCTTAAGCTACGATTGTAATTTCCAAAAAAAATGGTATGAATTTATAAGTTTCTGCAGGTTTCTGTAAAATGATTTTTAAAATATTTTTATTTTTTTTTAAAACAATATTGATTTATAAATATTAATAAAATACAATAGGTACAAGGTAAGTCATAATTAATCTTATTTGCCATAAAAATACCATACAATTGCCAACCGAATTTGAAGCTTCAATTCATGGTGCAATGGGAGTTCGCTATCTAGGACTATATTATATTAACGAATAACGGGGGTGGAGCGGTCACAACCATTATGAGTGGCGTATTTAGGCTGGGACCACCGGGGCCCCCAAGTTAAGTCCAAGTTGGGGGGGGGGGAGGAGCTACATGACCTGTACCATTACATAAAAAAAATATTCAATATTTTTTTTTATTAAATAATATTTAGGTACATTGAAAATAATTTGATTATGAAAAAGACGAAAAAAATTGTACAGTGACGGCGTATAATCATACGTCATTAGTTTTTCAAATGGGTAGCTTGGTGGCTAAATAAATTATATAATATCATGGCTTGTCGCTTAATATATTATTTGCTCAATGGTATTAGATAAAATTGAATGCTCTTCGCGGTAATAATAGCAACACCCCGACGACTACGAACTGCTCTCTGCAGTACGAAATACGAATTGCAGCATTCTTAGTATTTTATAATCTATGTTTACAATCGAGTTATATTTAGTATTACTACTTGCCGAAAATTGTGACCATAATTGAGTATATTGTTGTTTCTTTGCGTTTCTTTGAGATGTATGCACTGCTTTTGTTTTATACTTGACGTTACCTATAACTGTTGCGGCGTCAGAGCGATCGTTATTCTCAAAACTAAAAATAATAAAAATTATTTACGAAGTACGATGTCAGAGGAACGGCTGAGTTGTTTGTCAATTATTTCCATCGAAAATAAGTGGGCACAGCAATTAAATTTGGATGAAGTCATTGACAAGTTTGCACAAGTGAAGGCTAGGAAAGTTAATGTCATTGTTTTTATACATTTTTAAGTAGTAAAATAATATAGGTACCTTTACGGCTTTAAATGCATTTTTTTTTTGCCTCATAGAATCACTGTTTAATTTTTACATTAAAGAGGGCCTCCAACTTTTATAGGCTCTAGGGCCACCAAGTTTCATGCTACGCCATTGGCCATTATCATAGTAGTGTTGTCACTTCTGACAACATAAATATGCTTATTCGCATATTGATTATTTATGAAATATATTATTTTAACACAAAACTAAGAATGCATATTTAAAAAAAAAGCATAATTATCATAGTAATTAATTAATAATAAGTCATATATTCAATAGGCGAATATATATTTCATTCAGAAACAATATAATTTTTGTGTATTATTCATCAATCCATTATCATACAATAATTTTTAAAACGCATTAACTGATCGCCTAACCTGAAATTTTATTGCGCATGTGCGTGGTAATCACGATTAAAGATATAATGGTTGCCTAACGACACGGACTAAGATTGTAATATATTATATTTCTACCTATATTATTAATAAATACATAAAGTGATTTGGAACCAATAACGATCATACATTGATATGAAAATTTAAAACACAATTTAAAAATAAATCATTTACTTAACTTACATCATTATAAACTCGGACCACCCAGAAACAATGCTATTGCAACATACCGCAGCACATCAAAAGATAACACCCAAAAGCAATAATCACACACGGAAGCAGATAAACAGAACGCAATATCGAATGCACGGGCGCCAACGAATTAATGACTTCTACATAGGGGACCACACAATACTATCAGGCTAAGAAAATTATTAAGACCGTAGAAAAAAAACAACAATTGTGGTACCGGGCATCCGCCGAAACACCGAATGATGGAATCATCAGCCGTATATTCAATAACAAAGTAATAAAAACTAATTACACTATAAACACCATCTCACCGCCAATATCAAAGGAATGATACGAGCATACACAAGATGATGCAATCGTATATAACAACAAGACAATTAAGACAACACATACATTCGAATCTAAATATCTAGCCAGCACTCGGCATTTAATACAAAACGCAATAAAATTAATACACGGATGCCAACTGTAGAAAGAAGAAAGTAAGCACACGAACCAAGTGCAAAGAATCAAGAATGTCAAATTACGAACTTAATGACTTATAACTGCTTCATGTACTATATGCACTGCATACAGAAACACGAACCTTACATCAAGCACCATTCAAGCGAGGCCATATCGACTAATCAATCGTCGAAAGTAATCCCTCATCAAATGGCAAACCGTCAAGAATAAAAGTTATACAGCTATCAGAACAAGAGACAGGCACAATCAAGCACAATGATGTGTGCTTACCTCAACAATAACGTGCGGAAATAGTCAACACGCAAGTTTCATTACAATCACAAAAAGCATACGGATGCCTGAACCACAGCGCCAAACAGCCAGCGCACTGATTACTGCGCAGCGATGACTTAAGAGGGGATAAGACCGGCTGTATAAAACGACGTAGCGCGCTACACGCCACCGCCAGTGTACACGAAATCATCATTAGAAACGGACGATACGCAAGGACTTACGCATTTCAATATCGAAGACACAAAATTTAACTCTGATTTTCTAATTACGTAAACTTCTATCATAACTTTACTAAACGCTCAAAAGGCCAAACTTAATCATTACATTAACTTTTCAAAACATCACGTATGATCTTATTGGTTTCAAATTCATGATTTATGGTAATTTAAACAAAACAATCTATATTTTTATTTACATATTACCTTTACCAAATCTTTTATGATATATACAACACCTGTTCATTTACATCCTCAAAAGGTAAAACATCAACATTCCATATATCCTGTGTGTTCAATTTATAATATAGTTAGAATACAATACCAATAGAATAAAAAGACATTCGCTAGTGTTCGAGAGGACATCTATTTGGACGGGTTCTTTGAAGTATTGTCGTTCTAAATATATTATAAGGAGAAACACATATTCAATAATAATCTTGAGTATTGAATTTATAGTGTGATCGGAACACCTTACCAATAGAATAAAAAGACATTCGATAGTGTTCGAAAGGACATCTATTTGGACGGGTTCTTTGAAGTATTGTGTTCTAATCATAGTATAACACTCATATACTCAGCAAATATCCTAACACCACATCCACGATTATTAAACATCGAGTACGTGTTCTCATAAATAGACTGTGAGGCATTATATATATCAAATAAGAAAACAAATACTTACAAATAAACATCG
>NC_042494.1:162135060-162141125 GCF_005508785.2 Acyrthosiphon pisum | reverse complement strand
AATAAGAAACAAATACTTACAAATAAACATCGAGGGTGTTGCATAAATCAATCATTAGTCATACAAAGAAAATATAAATAATAGGATAATATCATATATCTCAATACAAATCTTAAAATATCAGATGTAAAATAGTAGAAGTGAGTCATACGTTGCAATAATAACGCGCATCGAACCACGAACGATAAAAGAACGACTCCGAATACATCCAGATCAATAAGCACAACGTTACAGCAGTCGAGGTAAGTGATACTATATTTATTAGTACTTAAGTCAACGTAAAATTATATCCCCCATCACAGACAACTATAAAACCTTGTTGTGGAATAAAATAATTTATACATATAATAC
The DNA here is from genome assembly GCF_005508785.2 of Acyrthosiphon pisum. Lineage (NCBI taxonomy): Eukaryota > Metazoa > Arthropoda > Insecta > Hemiptera > Aphididae > Acyrthosiphon > Acyrthosiphon pisum. The sequence goes on along the minus strand of NC_042494.1, from coordinate 162,140,774 downwards.
CCTTTTCACCTCCTCTCTTTTTCTAATTTTTATTTTATTCTACTACAAGATAGTCTATCTTAGTCCGTGCCTAACGAGCATGGAATAGTTGTCTTTAATATTACTCTCATGATAAGAACAATTCTGCAGCGCTCTTGACAGCAGTAGAATATTTATGTACTATTCTACTATATTAATATATTAACATTATCTCATATTAATATTATAGAGAGCGCACTAAGTTAGTTCAACAGCTGATTCTGAAAGTAATTTCAATTGCCATGTGATATTGCTTGTGACATAGCCCGTCAGGTAACCATTATATCTTTAATCGTGGTGGTAATTGAGTAATAGTTGAACAGCACACTCACATCGGCCCGCGACTATTGTAGTATTGTCATGCTCCGTCTATTAGTATAAGGTCCAGAGGCGGACTTACCATTTTTCCGCCCCTAGGCATTAAAACACTAGCGCCCCGTACATCGGCGTGCTCCCACGGGGGGGGGGGGGGGAATAATGTTCCATGAACTAAAAAAAAACTATAAAAATTGTATTTAGGTATTTTTATATTTATACATACCAACTAAACAAATAAATATTAATACAATTTTGCATAGGTACATTTGTACACTTGTACAATAATTAAATCATTTTGCGCCTTGATTTATCTGTAGCAAAATTATCTATGATTTGGCGGTGAGCACTCTAGTTTCTATAATCGTAATCGATTAGCAGATTTCGTCGCAATGTTTATTATTGTTAATTACTTTATCAAGACACCTAATTTCCAGAATTAATTCCAGCATTCTAATTGTGGTGCCGGGTGCGTGGTGAGGCGGGTCATTCCACTTAGCACTGTGCGAGCAGCTGTCCCCCACCTAGCTAGTAGAGCGGCTATATACAATGTACTATTTTTTTATATGTAGTAATGTACTCGGCGGCCCGAGGCAGTATATTTGACCGCCTTGGCTAGCGTTTTACGCATGCGCCATTCACAATGTTGTACGTGTTTACGCCGCACACCCGTATGCCATCATCTCCCATGCATTAACATAGGCAACGCCGACAACTGCCGTGTCGATGTCGAACCTCTAGCGGTGGCGGCGCGCGCTGGTCGCAGGATTAAGCTCAAACGGCAAGGTTATTATAGCTTAAAATTAAAACGTTACTGCGACGTGACTACGTGAGCCATTCTCCAGTTTCATGCAAGTTGTATACGAAAAAAATAAAATAATATAAAATATAAATGTAGGTAAATAGAATTATGAAATTATGAAAAACTAAAAATTGCGCCCTAGGCCAGTGCCTTAGTGGCCTATGGGTAAATCCGCCCCTGATAAGGTCTATGGTTACATCATATTTTACTATCTACACATTCAACAAACATACAAATGTATTATTATTTATTATTTATTTAATTATTAGTTGTTTCAGAACCCCTGCAGATTATAATTAATGAATTGGATCCCGGATCTTTTGGGACGCAGTTCATGTAAATTTTTTACGGGACGTCACTCATGTGTTCCCAGTCAGCTTTATTGGGATCCAATGTACAATAGGGCTGCGTCCCGGTGTAAAATAAGAGCAAGTAAAAAATTAATGAAAAGAAAATTATTTTAACACCATTAACAGATGAATTTATAATATAATAGGTATAGTTATAGACATTAAAACATTCATTTCAAATTGTGAAATGATTCCTTATTGTAAAATGGAGGAATTAAAAAAAAAAATAGTTATAGAGACATAATCAAACAAAAAATAATTAAATTTCCCTTTTTAATAATAGATGGCGAGATTTTTTACTCAAGTTACATCTGATGAATTTTTTTTTCGGTCACTAGAACATTAATATTAACGGTCAATTTGATATGCGTTTTTTTTTTTTGTGTTCATTAACACTATTACAACTTATAAGTAGTATTGTAGTAGTATTGTTAGGGTATTTTTATTAGTCTTAAATAAATTATTTATAATGCAGTGTGATCCCGAAATAAATAAAAGGTTCATTCATATATAAATTTTATATTACATTATATTAATCAATAAATTAAAATATTTTTCAAAAACAAATATTAAAAAAAAATCTATTTCTTATCTACAAACTACATTGTTTAGATACTGATATTAGATAACCTATTTTTTAAATAAATAGTTTGTAATTTGTATACTATTATACAGTTTAGTTTTTTATAAGTTCTAGAAATATTGCAGTGGGTACCTATACGGTAAATGTTATTCAAACAGTTTATTTGTAATCCTAAATTAATTGTACATGCATGAATTTAATTTATCATTTAGTTATCATAATATCATTGTGTGATAATTCTGTTTTAATCAAGATACAAAACTGAAAATATTATAACATTTATTCCTGATAAAAATTAAGATTATGTTAGTTGAAAACAATTTTGGTGGTGTGGACTAATGTTATAATTTAGTAGCGATAACAGTAGACAGTAGGTATATAGGTAGGTAGTACATAATATATTATAAGTTATAATCTACAATTTAGAAGTTACCGAGCGCATTATCAACAAAACCAACAATTTTAGATCAGTAGGTATAACTACTAAAACTTAAAGAATTTTTAAAATACAATTTAATATACATTTTTTAAGCTACAGAACTTCCAGAAAATATTTAAAACTATGTAGGTACTTACCTAGATTTTCCGACAAAATAGTTTAAGATAAATGGTTTAATTATCAGTGCTGCCTATTGAAAGATACATTGATCAGTTGTGGAGTTATGGTCATTGTATGAAAAAAACATGTTAAAATATTATTTAAATAAGTTGAATAATATTGAAGGCCTTAAACAATACTATACTGTATAGTATTGTTTAAGGCCTTCAATACATATATACATATATACATAGTACCTTGTATTCAACCTATATTTCTACCCAATATTAGGAACTTTCTTAAAATAAATGTTATCGTTTAATTGAGTAACTAAATTATAGTTTTGTTTAAAAGTGGTGTTTTTTTTTTAGATTTATTATGTATAAAAGTAATAAAATAGTAAAATTTATTATTTTACTTCGATTTCATACATATTTAATATTTTAACACCAATCATTATTTTTATTTAAACTATGACGAGAAATGTTGTTTGTCACAAAAAAACTAAAAATAGGTACTTCTAGACGATTACATAATATTATATTATTATATAATTGCACACTAAATGTACGAAACAAAATTCAAACGAAACTATTAAAACTACTCGGGTCTCGGGCATTGGTGAATGAATAATAGCAATTTTCATACACCAAACACATAATATTATTATGTATGTTCTATATATATATACTATTTGAGAGGCGTTTATTATTTGGTAGATACAACTTAAAATTAAGTATTTATGGTGTGTAAAAAATTACATTTCATAACGTCAATAATTACTATAATCAAGTATTCTAATAACGTGTGTTCCGTGTGTCAGATACTCCGATAACATCTCCGAGCACTTTATTTTGGCATTTATTGAATTTTAACAATAATACTTCGAATTCAAACTCTGGAAAGTCATTTAGTGTGCTGAGTTCACTCGTGTCGTAGTGACAACACCAGTCTTCACATTTTTTACTATGTCTGACGAAAACACTTTCCAACCCGTTTATCTCAAGGATAGGAATTTCACTGAATCTGGATATGAACGGCAGTTGAAACAAAGTTCATTAGCCAATGTGGCGGTCCGTTCGAATTACAACGCACTGAGCTTAAAAGAAAACAAGGGAAATATCGGTAATATTAATTTTGTATACGAATTATATTTAGAACATTTATTATTTCACAAAGTTAAATCTCACATGTGAAAAACTAAGATAGTTGTTTTTTTATACAAAGTAATTCATCAAGAATGTTTTATTTAATTTTTTTTTTAAGCACTTGAAATACAAGACGATCTCGGTATGCCAGTAAACTACGTGAGAATCAAAGCCTTGGAAGACAGTATTAGGAAGGATATAATCAGCGATAAAAATTCGTTGCACAGAGCCATCACGCCCTTACTTATTTTGGTGCAAATATGCGCTCTTTTACCGGTGCAAGGCATTAGAGGACAAAACACTAGTTATTTAGTGTGAGTAATAAGCTATGTATAATTAATAATTATTCAGTTTGATTCAACTATTAATTAAAGCTAAATAAAAGCTCCGTAATTTATAAATTTGTTTTGTTGTACAAATAAAACTCTCATAGTAGTACTAAACATTTTAATAAATAAATGTAACTGGAAAAATCTTTATACTTGTAAATAGATACTTCACGGTAAGAGGTAGCACTAAAATACTAAAGATTTCAGCCGGACGATTTTTGATATAGTTATGATTTTTGTTAATGATTGGTGAAACACAACAACGAAATAAACAATTTGAGAAAAGTTGAACCTTTTTGGTACGCACATAGACTATTTATTAAAATAATTTTTGAATATAAAGTTTTTTTGAACTATTAAATTGACAAAGTTAGAGTAAGTTGAAATTCACGAATAATCAGTGTGTGTTTAAAGATATTTTGATCATCTATATTTTATGTTAAATAATGACAAGTCAGTTAGGTACTACAAAGTAATATAAGTTGTATCGCACTATTACACATGCGCATACAAAAACTTTTATTATTTTGAAATGTGTATTTTAGTACTCCATTTCATCTTCATTTTAAGCTAAAATATGAATTGGTACATACATCTTACTGTTGACATTTAGGTAAATAGCATGTTTGTAAACTTATGTATACTATTATTTTTATATGTATTTAATTCCATAAAAGCTTGGATCTGTAGTACAGAAGTCATTTCAGTTAAACTATTTTCAGTAGGAATGTTAATTTTTATCATGCGTCTGATATTTTATATGTTTTAGTTTCAATTGGTTCAGCTGGATAATGTCATACAGCATTATTTTAGTTTGCTCTTCTCTGTTGATGATTTTGTTAATAGTATTCAACTTGTATAGGAATGGACTGACATATGAAATCACTGGTAAAGCTTTAAATTATTTTTTTTTATATAATTATTAAACTAAATTATACAAATTTGTTGAGAAAATATTAATTATTCTAGGTAATCATTCATGTATTATAGTCAATTTTGTGCATTGTGTAAAATATATGAAGTTTAGAATTTTAAAGTTCGAATAATTTATTAATTCTAAATTTGAAATACTACCTATATTGTATGGCAAGGGCGGGAGGTGAGCTGTTTCAGTCTCGGGCGACGTGTGCGACACGTTGAGCCAAAGGATTCCCCACAGTCTTATGCGAAACGCTGCCGTCGATTGAGGACCTCGACTGCGGCTCGTGAAGGAAATAGCTTCCCGCCCTTGCCACACAATATACTATAAAATATTATAATAAACAAAAACAGTGGCGTAATTGGGGTGTCGCAAGTGTCGTACTTGCAACACCAAAAAATATTCAAGATTGTAATACCCCCCTTCCCACCATTCACCTTATTTAATACAATATACTACTAATACTTGTGCACGGTAGCATATCAACGGTTGATACATAGACATGATAATAGATTATCCATTATCAGGTCTATGGGTTTTTGGTAAGTGTAGAAGCCCCGTGGTTTAGGAGGTTGACCAGATGCGACTATACACTTAAGCCGCCGGATTCACAGCTGCGTCGTGTCGATCAAATCGTATTGTGATTGGATATTACTTTTTTGGTATCATGTAATAACCTGCAAGTTGCAACCGAGTATACTAAGAATTGACT
>NC_042494.1:162130799-162134969 GCF_005508785.2 Acyrthosiphon pisum | reverse complement strand
CGACGTAGCTGTGAATGCGCCTTTACGCAAATACGCTCTGACTTCTTGTCAGAAGGGTTACACGAGTTTAAATGACGAAACGAGTATTTCGAGTATGACGCGAGAACGTCGATTATGTTGGCTTATTAAAATACGATAAATTGTTAATACAGTTGAATAATAAAATAGCCGTACGCAGTATGAATTATACACGTGCGATGTGCATATATCGACGCCCCCAACGAAAAAGGACGTAACTCACTTTTACAATATTTTTTTTTTTTTTTTCAAAGTGGTTTTACTGGTGTTACTGGATTTCCGACGAAGATGGTAGTAACTCAATCTTATTGTTCACAACGTCTTTGTTTGATTAAATACAACAATCAGCGTCGCTAGGGCAGTATAGAAGTACATTTATACAAGTGCCTTAGCGTCGCCGGACAACCAGAAAAACAGTAACACCACATTGAAAAAAAAAAAAAATCGTAAAAGTGAGTTACGTCCTTCTTCGTTGGGGGCGTCGATATGGCGAATACAACGTGGTTCAAAAAGCGTAGAGCAGAGTCGCGGACTTGGAGCGTCGGTTCGGTCGCGGTGCGTTGCGTTCAAGTGCGGTGTGAAAAGAAAACGAACTTTTTAGCGGCCAACGCCGTCGTAGCCGCGAGCCGTGGACGCCGAGCGCAGCGGGGGCGAGATCGTTCGTTACAGAAACAACATAATTAATATAAAGTACACTGAGGTCGTATAGACAATAATACAAAAACGAATATAATACAACGTAATAATTTGAATACAAAATAAAAGCGCGCGGCGCGTAAGTAATTATAAGAGCCCGGTATCGCCACAGGTTGATACCAATGAATTCAAATAATTGTTATAATAGAGAAGTCATAGCTGCAGTGTTGTTGCACGTTCTCCATTGTTGTGTTATCGTGATACGATAGTGAATACTGAATGGTGATAGAAATTAGCAACTAACAAGTAACAATCTCAGCCACGACTCCGCAGTCCTAACTAATATCCAAATTAATTAATTGTATTTTTTGACTAATGTAAAATGTATAAATGTAAAATGTATTAATTTTAATAATTTTCCAACTTCTCAACGTTGGTAAATATCCTAAAAATGATGCGATCAGATATTGAATGTAATAATAGATGGAATGAGGCAATAGAGATGACTAAAACAAATATCGTTGATCCTCCCAAAATACCACGAAAAATGTTCCATGTAAGCTAGGTGGTGGGGAAAAGAGGCCTCAAACTTCGAATTTATAAGATTATTATCATATTGAAATTTACTATACAGTCTTAAATATCATAATTAGAGAAATTTATGGTCCATAAATGAAATCAGTTAAGAGGATTCGATACCGTGATTTCCTGATTTGTCTAACACATGCGCGACATAGTATTTTAGACGTGCTTCTTGCTAAACATTCCAATTGGCAATTGATCATGATTTTTGAAATCAGTATTACCAGTAGGTACTTTTAAATATTAGGTTATTCGGTTTACAGGTGATTTAGTATTTTATGGAGGTACACTAATCAATTACATGGTTTTTATCCATTTGGCAAGGGAATGGCCAAAAGTTATGGAAAAATGGGAACTAATGGAACGTGAGATGAAACAGTATGGATACCCACCCAACATGGCATTTAAGATTAAAATGTTAACATGCATCATCATGTTACTTTCAATAAGTATGTAAAATATAACTAGAAAAAAATGATGTTTTTATGAAAGCTCAGAGCTATGATAAAACTCTTATGCGCATAATTACTGTAAGGTTACTATTGTATAATAAGTTATTAATAATTATTGTATTATATCTATGTTTTATTTTTACAGTTGAACACTTGGCTTCTATTTTAACGGGAGTATTGAAAGCTATACATTGCTCACCGGATGGACTAGACATTTTTCGACTTTACATTTTGACTTCGCTCGAAACCGTTTTTACGTTTATAGACTACTCGTTCGTAGTAGCTATAATTTTGAAGTTTTTTAATTGTTTGTATTCTTTTGCTTGGAATTTTATGGACTTATTAATAATCGTACTAGCCTGTGCTTTGACGGACAAATTCAAGCAGCTCAACCAAAAATTAGATAGCGTAAGAGGAAAAGTTAGTAAAAACTATTACACTTAAATAATAACAAAAATCTACTATTAAAACTTATTGATATTTTAATTATTAATAATATTTATATAAAAAACGTTTCTAAGTAGATTTGCCTAAAAGACATTTATAAATAATCACATTTAATAGTTAAAAAAAAAATTAATAAAAATTGAAAATGTCTTATGGCTATAAATATAATGACTTTCCGTTGATCTTTTTCTTTTTATTAGAGCTAAAACACTTGTTGGGGACCTTCTGTTAACATTTATAATGTTAGCTATGAAACAAAAAAACTGAAAACTGAAAAATAATATACAAAATTTGAAAAAATTAACATGGCTATAAATAGCTTGAAAAAGAATCAAAATAGTTTGAATATTTTTCCATGTATGGAAAATGCTAACATAAATGTTTGGTGAATATTCAAGGAATCTACGGTTATTTGTTTTGGAAATACAACCAAATAACAAAAATCGATTAATGGGAATGCAATAATTTACCGCTGAATATTAAGTATTGTAAAAATCATAAGTGGTTCTCACAAAAAAATAATGTTCTTTTTAAGACTACTTCTTTTTTTGTGGGTAGAAAAAATTGTATGAAATCTTCTATTAAAATTTTAGATTCTGGAAACGATGAATGTATTGATTTTACAATGATGTGAGTTTTTATTTTTGTGTCTGTGTCTTTCAACTTAAGTATCGTGTTCGATGGGAAAGTGAATATTGTTGGTGCATTGGGGAGGGCAAAATTCCCAGTAATTTTCGAAAGCGACGGAAAAAAAACATACTTAAAAATTAAGGAAAATCGGGAATTTTTAGACAAAATGGGGTTTCCTCAAAATAGATTTTGATTTTTGGGCTAACTCTAACTCTCACTGGTCGTTTATATTTACATTTTCTATACATTATAAAATTTTAAAAATATTTTGATTTGTTTTTAACTGTTTACAAAAATTTTCTGTTTTCAATTTTATTAGCCTTTTTTTATATTAATGCCAATAAAACTTTATTTGTTGGGTAAAAAAGATTGAACATTTAATACAAGGCTCCAACTATATTGTTACAATAACATTTGAAAAATATTAAAAATCCTTCCTCACGGTTTTTATTTATAAGCATTTAAAGTTCAAATCTTGACAAATACGGAAAAATCATGAAAATTAACAAATTATTTTGAGTTGAGAATTCATAAAAATTTTTCTTTTTAAATCTAAGATTTGAAAATGTAATACAAGATTCATCATAAGTTTGTCTATGTACCTTTATAAAAAAAAAATGTCTACAAGCAAATCAAATTAAATTTTTATGAGCGTTTGAAATTCATATTTTATAATATTGGATAATCATTCGATTTCTCATGAAGCGGTTTTGTTATTTTATTGTTATTAAAAAACAAATAACTGTAGATACATGAACATTTTACTGAATGTTTATATTTTCATTTTCTATACACCATTCACTTTTGAAAATATTTTGACTCTTTTTGGGTGGTTTACGGACATTGTCAGTTTTCAATTTTTTTAGTTTTTTGTCTATAAATATCAATAAAATTTTTTTGTTGGGTAAAAAGCGTGAAATGTAATGCAAGGCTCCTGATATATTATTACATTAGCAGTTAAAAAATATTAAAAATACACAGGCAAAATTTTTTTTAAGCATTCAAAGTTTGAATTCTGACAAAATTTATGAAATTTAAAATTTAATAATTATTTTGTAGTTAAAAATTTAAAAAAATGTTCAACTTTTATAGTTAAGTATTGAAAATTTAAAACAAGGTTCAACGTACATAGGTTATTTTATATAAATTACTTTATTCTCAATAATATCATCAAATATACTAAGAATAATATCATAGACTAACTGACTGATCTTTAATATTTTTGAACTTACATTTATGAAACTTATAAGGAATCTTGTATTAAACTTAAAAAAATGTACAAAAACTTCTAAAAACTTCTCAATAGGCTACAACTAGCTCAAATATTTCAAAATTATTATAATTCATTGAAAATGCTTTTTTTTTTTTTTTTATTTTTAGAAGAAAATATACTATCTATATCATC
>NC_042494.1:162126438-162130496 GCF_005508785.2 Acyrthosiphon pisum | reverse complement strand
CAGCAGGTACAGCAGATGGTGGGCAGGGGTGTTTTTCGGTTTTCAACTTTGTCAGCTTTGTGAGCGACTTTGTAAATGGTGCGCTTAGTAAATTTTTATAAATTTGACAACCTTTGTAGTTGGCCGTGTGGTTACCGTTACAGTTGGCGCATTTAACGGGTTCTTCCCGTGTTTTAGAGCAATCTTCGGTGAGGTGGCTTAACCCACATTTCACGCAACGTGGAGGTTGGTAGCAAATTGAAAATGCTAATATAAATATTAAGTGATCATTTTAAAGGTTTACGGTTATAAGTTTTTGAGTTACACCAAAAAAATAAAATTGATTTTTTTCTAAAAGTGGTTTTACTAGTTTTCTTGTCGAATTCTATTAACTAATTTTCTATTTCTTTTCTCATTTTCTATTTTGACACACAAAAATTACCAACTAGATTCACTTGTATATTAGAAAATATGCTGATCTCGAAAATCTGAGCATTTTTATTTTCCAAAATGTTGTTGACACTCTGATAGACAGAAAAAAACACACATCATTGTAAAATCAATACATTCTTTCCTTCCACTCAGAATCTAAACTTGAATTATTCAAACTAAAAATAAAAAACACTTATTTACAACAATCCTATATTTAATAATTTACACTTAATCTATTACTATACCTATAATACGAATAATATATTAATTTAACTGGTGAGTAAGCTATTGGTATATAAATCGTAAGTAAATGTATATGTATGTAAATCAAGTATATACTTATAATTTATTTTGATTTAAATTTTAGGTGCTCCCAAGTATGTATTGGCGGAAATCTAGGGAAACATATAATGTTTTAGCGTCGTTAACTCACGATTTTGATGAATTTCTATCTCCATTGATATTATTATCATTTGGTCATAATTTGTACTTCATTTGCTTACAGCTTCTCAACAGCTTGAAGTATTGGAAAAAAATATTTTTATACGTTTCATTAAGGCTAATAAGTAATAAGTAATAACAATATTTTTAGACCTATGCACAGCTCTTGGGAGGCTCTATGTTTCGCATTTTTATTTACATACCTAGTTGGAAGAACATGCGTGGTGTCTTTGTATGTCGCATCCATTAATGATCAAAGCAAAAAACCAAAAACTGTCTTATTCTCTGTGCCAGCAGAGTGCTATGGAGTCGAGGTGATATTAAGTTTAATTTAAAAATGGCATGCTTATTTATTATTCAAATTAAATAGCAACTAAGTTTTTTTTATTTTATTATAGGTAGAAAGATTTTTAATGCAAGTGACGGCTGATGAATTATCATTTACTGGATGTAATTTTTTCTCCGTCACAAGGACGTTTATGCTAACGGTTGGTCGCAAAATTATTCTTATCCTTTGGAATGTTTCGTATTTCCTTTATAAGTACTAATTTTATTATGTATATTTAGGTTGCTGGAACTATAGTCACATACGAGATAGTATTAATACAATTTAACAATGTGGCTAGCGAAATACCTGATCAAAATAATACTTTTGCTAATTATTGTCCAAAGTTATTATGATTCATCGATTGGCTGGACAATTAAACGAAGTTCACATCTTTAGCGATAAAGGAATATTATGGAAAGTTAGAAAATAACCAATGATTTGTCTATTATTAAATGTATAAAGTGTTTGTAAACATCGGTTATAGTTTTTACTTTCATAAGAAAACAATTCATGTGTAATTGGTAATATCAATACCTAATAATTAAAATATAATAACTGTCAGGTAAAAAAAATGTCATGTTTGTTAGTTGGCTATATTCGAAATCTGAAAATACTAATAAATCTTGGTAGAATTACGAATTTAGACATTTTAATAATGGAACACTCTTCAAACAAATTAATACGTTATAAATACTTTATTAATTGTTCATTTTTTTTCAGTACTAACATATTTTAAAATAAAATTACACTATTTAATATTTATAATCGTTTAAATTGTCTTGAATATATCTTTATTATGTTAAAGTTTTAAAGTTTTCATTAGGCACATTTAAGCAATATGTATCTATACCTAATTATATTTTACAAAAATTAACTTAAAAAATAATGAACACTTATAGATGTTGAATAAATGTGGTCCGATAATTTATAAATATTTTATTATTAGCTATTAGCCCAAAATTGGCCTGAATTTTTTGTTTTCCCGTGGCAAATCCTTATTCCTAGTCCTTCCCTGGTTACTGATATTTAAGTAATTTCGGCTGTTACTGGTCATCATTTACTTACAGTTTTTATTATAATGAAAAATCAATGCCATTCTTTACAATCCACTGATGGATGTATGCATAGGTTGTAGGTACTGCTTGATATTCGAGGAATTTGTTGACTGTTGTTAGCAATTAATTCAACATTATTTATAAATGCATAACAGATACCTTTTTACTGAATATGAACATACCTCATAATTATATTTATAATATTAATGTTAATATTAATAATAATAACTATAATAATAATAATAATAATAATAATAATAATAATAATAATAATATTAATAATAATAATAAATCTTAAAAATGTATAATAGTTACAATAATAACTTTTTGACAGTTTAAGTTTAAAGTATTTTTTTTTTTAGAACGAGGCATTTTACGAATATACTATTAAAGGTACTACTTACAAAATAGATTACAATTATAATAAATAATATATATTACATTGTAATCCCTAGTCTTAAAATATAAACAAACATAAAACGGTACGAAAATGGTAATTACAAATTTATTAGTAGTTTCGTGAATATTTCACACAGTAGAATTATCGACTTTCCGTAATTACGCAAACACAGAAGATGAAAAACACCAAAATGTACATATTATAACATCAAAATATTAGTTAGGCCATATTATAGTTATTACGTACTCGATTATAGGTATCTAGTATTCTAGTAGACTATTTTCCTTATTTTATTAAAAGAATAAAACGCGATGAGACGTTTTGAAAATAAAAACAATACTTTTAAGAACGTACGTGTCTCCAGCCCCCCCCCCCCCCCGCCACATTGGAATTTTCTAATTTTTTTTTGGCAAATAATTAGCAAGCAATTAGCATGTATTTGCATGCTAAATTTTGTAATTTGCACGCGTTTCAATTAGGCGTGGTATCGAAAAATAGGTGGGGGGCTGTAGACACGTGTCTCCGACCCCCCCCCCCACCACACATTAAAATAACTTATTTTCAAATTTTTTTCTACGCCAATATTTAGCATGTAAGTAGGCATGTATTTGCATGCTTGGCCCCGCAACTCTATCGTAATCTGTTGGTTTGCAATACTCATTTTTCTAATTTGCAGGTGTCTTCAGCCCCTCTACTTTGGGAAATACTTAGAAATTCAAAATGGTTTCTACGCCAATATTTAGCATGTAATTAGCATGAATTTGCACGACAGACCCCGAAATTCGCATGTGTCTAGTTCGCGAGCAAAACCCGTTCGACTATTTCGCGCGTCTCACCAGCATAGTCCAAAATGGAAATTTTGCGAAAATCAAAAAACTATATTAAGCTATATTTAGCACGCAATTCGCACGTATTCCCAAGCCTCATTTTAAAATTTGCACGACCCTCCTTCCCCCTGAAAAATCAAAATTCATGGTGGAGGGGTGGGGGGCAGCAATACGTCGTATATTAAATATAAATTTTTTTAATATAATAAATCTCAATCATACAAAAACCAACGTACGTTGGACCCCGGAGGTCCAAATTAACATTTTTGAAAATTTTCTTCTGATGACATTTAGCACGTAATTCGCACCTATTCGCAAATAAGCTGTATTCGTAAATACAGCTTTTTCAAAATTTAATTTAGTGTTTTTACAATAGTTTTTTTATTCTATTTGTCTTTTTTTATTGAAATACAAATTATGAAAAAAATTTAATTTAATAAAAAAAACAATATTCAATAAAAAATCTTGATTGAATTGAAAAAATTAAACAAATCTTTTTTTTTTTTTCTATATTTGTTCAATGAAACGACCTCAAGGTCTTTGATCAATGCTTATCACAAGTGGGTAGTAGGAGATCATGACGTGATCTATTTATC
>NC_042494.1:162069379-162126388 GCF_005508785.2 Acyrthosiphon pisum | reverse complement strand
TTTTTCTTAGGTAGAGATTTTTTCATAGTTTGTATTTCAATACAAAAAAACAATTGAAAAAAACTAAATTAAATAAAAAATGTTTTTTAAAAAAAAAATTAAATATAATAAAAAAATTATATTTGATAAAAAAAAATCTGTATTTGATAAAAAAACATATTACATAAAAACACTTGATTGAATAAAACAAATAAAATATTTTTTTTTTTTTTCTATATTTGTTCATTGAAACGACCTCAAGGTCTTTGACAATGCTTATTACAAGTGGGTAGTAGGGAGATCATGTGATCTATTTATCTATGTATATATCACTATATGCATGATACTACCCCCTTCTCCAAGAGGAGACATGTGCGGTCTTCACTCCCAGTGGAGTGGGACCTAGTTGGAAACCGGATGACGCAATCGGACGACAGCACGGGAAAATGGTGACAGCGTAGAATCACACACATTTTTTTGCACTTTGCTATGAATCGAACCGATGATTGTGTGAGTCGTAGTCAACTGCGTGACCACTGCGCCACTCCGGCCCCTCTATATTTAAATTTATTATTACACTGCAGACTCGAAAAATTATTGAAAAAATCTTAATTAAATAAAAAAATCTGTATATTATAATAAAAATCTGTTTGATGAAAAATTATATTTAAAAAAAAAAATAATTTGTAAAGAAAATCTGAATACAAATTTAAAAATTCTATATTTAATCAGATTTTTTATTAAGATTTTTTTATTTCTATTTAGATTTGTTTTATTCAATCAAGTTTTTTTATGGAATAGGTTTTTTATCAAATATAATTTTTTTATTATATTTAATTTTTTTTTCGCGAAATAGTCGAACGTGTTTTGCTCGCGAACCAGACACATGCGAATTTCAGGGTCTGTCGGGCAAATTCATGCTAAATATTGGCGTAGAAACGATTTTGAATTTCCAAGTATTTCCCAAAGGGGGGGGGGGACTGGGGACATGTGCAAATTAGAAAAAAGAATATAGCGAACCATCGGATGACGGTAGAGTTGCGGGGTCTGTCGTGCAAATACATGCTAATTACCAGTGTTGGGAATAGATAACTAATAATTTATCTTGATAAAGATAAAGATGACTGTAATCATTTTTATCTAGATTCAGATAAAGATAATTATACTAAATTTTATCTAGATAAATATGAGATAATTTCATGTTTAGTTTTGAAAATATTCAGGATACCTACTCGAGTCTACCGGTAAAAAAAAATACATAATTTAAAATTTTCTAAAGCAGAGGACAGAGGTCGTACAGATCGGTTAAGCGATAACTGAAATACCGGGAATTCTAATAGGGTTTTATAAATATTAAATTGTTATAAATTACAATTATTATAATATTATTATGCTTGTGAGTCCAATATCCATGAATTTTGACGGTTTGAAACAATAATTATTTTTCATACTTTGTACACAATCCTATGAAACAGAGAATGGAGAACATTCACAACTCTCCATTCTGACTTAAAAATCAAAATTATTTACGAAGAAGCTAAAACTTAGTACAAACGTTTTTTCAACAAATTCGTTTCTCACGCAAGCCCTCTAATTTCCAGTCTAGTCACTCACACGATTCCTGGAAATCTACCACGGCGTCTAAAAAGAAACTGGTGCAGGGATCTTCTCAATGATAAAAAAAAAAGAATAATATCTAAATAATAATTAAAAAAAAAAAAATATATATATATAAATATATTTAAGGAAAAAGAAGTGCGATCACTGGATGGTTTCTTCCCTCACCCTTTTTCATGTTCAAACTTATTCTAGCGCATATTCTTATCATGCCTTTGGCATAGATTGTATATTATCTAATAAAAATTAGAAAAAAAAATATAATATTATGTAAATATACAATGAGGGTAATACATAATTACTGATCTAAAAAATACCAACGTAATTTATTTACTTACACACCTTAAGTGGCAGATAAACTCACTACGCCTTCTACCATAGTGGGTAGGTTACCAGCTAATGTGTATGCGAGGACACTAGGTGACTCATAGGGCTTATGAAAATGGAAATTAATCGTCGGGAGGAGGTCGGTGTGGTCGATTCGGTCTGGTTCAATGACAATAGAGCTCACACGAAATAGGTTAATACTTAAGATAAACTTAAATTACTGAAATCTTGTATGTTGTGACCTTGATGCGCAGTAGTCAGGGTTGGAAAGAACCGCTGAACTGGACTAACTGGGCGGCCTTCCACACACCTCGCTGGGTGCTGGTGGATTTACATGGACGAGTCTGAGTAGGTGAATCGAGTGTGGAGGATCCTGTCAGCTAATGTCAACAACATCGATTGTGACGTATGTGATTGTGGCAAATTCAATAATTGAAGAAAAAAGAACAGCTCACTCAATTGCTGATGATTTTGTGTATACTTTGTGTTCTTTTCACGTGTGCGTGGCTACATTAGCGCACACGACGACAATTTTACTAAAAACTAAACGAAAACTGGCTTCGTGACGTAATGGCTACGAATCCTACATTGTTCGTGCTTCACTGGTAACGACCAATTATAAATGTAAAAAAAAAATAGGTAAACCGAATTTGATTTTATCAAACAACTGCAAAATGCAGAAGACGACGGACGAATAACAAATCCCTTTTATTTATGATAAAAATTAAGATTATATTTGTTGAAAACAATCATGCTGGTGTGAACTAATGTGTTCATTTAGTAGCGATAACAGTATGTATTATATAGTAGTGTTGTAGTACATATAATATTTTATATCATAGTTAAGTTATAATCTACAATTAAGTAATCGCTACGCACATGAATTAAGAAAACTGGACATTTTAGATCAGTAGGTAAAATAAATGGTCTGATTATCACTGGTGAGTGGTGAAAGATTGATCAGTTGTTGAGATATGATCAATGTATGAACAAAACATGTTAAAAAAACGAGTAAAATAAGTTCGATGGTATTGAATACCTTAAACAATACAATACTTAGAAGTTAGAACCTAGTAGGTACCTATATTTATACCCGATATTGAAAACTATTTTAAAATAAATGTTATCGTTTGATGGAATAACTAAATTATAGTCTTGTTTAAAAGTAGTGTATTTTTAGATGTATTATGTATAAACGCAATAAAATAGTTAAATACTATTTTATATCGATTTCATGCATAATATTCTAATTTTATTTTAACATCAACCATTAATATTGTTCAAATAACAATGAGAAATGTTATTTGCCACAAAAATAATAAAACTAAATTTAGGTATTCTTTGAAAATTACAATATATTATATTATTATATAATGGCATGTTAAATGTACGAAACAAAAATTCAAACTATAACACATATTGAAACTACTCGGGCATTGGTGAATAACAATTTTCATTCTCCAAACACATATTATGTATGTACTATTGTACTGCTTTGTATATGTATACTTTTCAACAGGCGTTAAATATTTAGTAGATATATAGCTTAAAATTAAGTACTTAGGGTTTGTTTTAAATTACATTTCATTACGTCAAATATAACTATAATCAAGTTATCAAATAAC
The DNA here is from genome assembly GCF_005508785.2 of Acyrthosiphon pisum. NCBI lineage: Eukaryota > Metazoa > Arthropoda > Insecta > Hemiptera > Aphididae > Acyrthosiphon > Acyrthosiphon pisum. The sequence goes on along the minus strand of NC_042494.1, from coordinate 162,122,840 downwards.
GTGAGTTCCGCGTGGCAGATACTCTGATAACATCACCGAGCACTTTATTTTTGCAATTGAATATTTAACAATTCTGCATTTCTGAGAATCAAATTCAGGAAAGTCATTTAGTGTGCTGAGTTTCCTTGTATTGTAGTGAAAATACCACTTTTCACATTTTTTACTATGCCTGACGAAAACACTTTCCGACCCGTTTATCTCAAGGACAGGAATTTTACTGAATCTGGATATGGACGGCCGCGGCAGTTGAAACAAAGTTCAATAACCGATTCGGTAGTCCATTCGAATTATAATGCACTGACCTCAAAAGAAAACAAGAGGAATATTGGTAATATTAGTTTCTTTACGAATTATTTTTAAAATATATTTTACTGTTTCAAAAAGTTGAATCTCACATGTGAAAAACTAAGATAGTTGTTTTTTCATACAAAATAATTAAGAATGTTAATTACAATTTTCATTTATTTTTTTTTAAAAGCACTTGAAATACAAGATAAACCGGTAAACTACGTGAGAATCAAAGCCTTGGAAGAAAGTATAAGGAAGGGCATAATTAGCGATAAAAATTCATTGCACAGAGCCATCACTCCTTTACTTATTTTGATGCAAATGTCCGGTCTTTTACCAGTTCAAGGCATCAGAAGACAAAATACGAGTTATTTAGTGTGAGTAATACGCTATGTATAATTCAGTTAGATTTCATAATAGTATTAATTGTAGCTCTTTATTCTCCGTAATCCATACATTTTTTTTGTGCCTATAAATTGTAAATAGCAGTCAGGGGCGGATTTACCCATAGACCACCAAGGCACGGGCCTAGGGCGCAAAATTTATTGGGGCGCTAATTTTTAGTTAATTTTTACTTTTTAGTTTTTCATAATTTCATAATTTATTATATTTACTTACATTTATATTTGATATTAATTTTTTTTTGTATACAACTTGCATGAAAAAGGAAAATGGCTCTCGTAGCCCCGTCGCAGTAACGTTTTAATTCATAAGCTATAATACCTAACGTTGCAGTTTGGGTTCAATCCTGCTACCAGCGCGCGCTGTGCTGCGCCGCAACGGCTATACTCCGGCCCACGAGAGAAGTAACCCGTTTCGCGTATGCTGACTGGCGGAATTCCCCCACTTAGTGCCTTTCGCTGTATGTCAAATACGTGGAGATGCGCGGATTCGGACGCGATTTGGTCGGGACACGAGTTACTTCTCTCGTGGGCCGGAGTATAGAGGCTCGATATCGGCACTCGACGAGGCAGTTGTTGCCGGCGTTGCCTATGTTAATGCATGGGAGGTGGTATACGGGTGTGCGGCGTAAACACTTACAATATTGTGAATGGCGCATGCGCAAAACGCAAGCCAAGGCAGTCAAATATACTGCCTCGGGCCGCCGGGTACATTGTTATAGCCGCTCTACTAGCTAGGTGGGGGACCGCTCGCACAGTTCTTAGCAAGTAATTAAAATTGGATTGAACCGCCTCACCCCGCACTCAGCATTCTTAGAATACTGGAATTAATTCTGGAAATCAGATGTCTTGATAAAGTAATTACTAATTAATAATAATAAACATTACGACGACGCGCGTCTCCTGCATAGTGCATACTGCTCAGAAATCTTATAGATTTCATCCAATTTTTATAGTTAATTTCATGGAACATTACTCCCACTCCACCCCCACCGTGGGAGCGCGCCAATGTAAAGGGCGCTAGTGTTGTAATGCCTAGGGGCAGAAAAATGGCAAGTCCGCCCCTGATAGCAGTACTCGACATTTTAAATAAAAGCAACCGGGAAAATCTTAATACTTGTAAATAGGTAATTCACGGTAAGAGGTATCACTAAAATACTAAATATTTCAGCTGGACGATTTTTGATACAAGTATGATATTTAGATGGTGATTGGTGAAACAGAGCACCGAAATAAACAATTTGAGAAAATGTGAACCTATTTTCGGTACGCACGTAGACTATTTATTAAAATAGTTTCTGAATATAAAGTTTGTTTTTAACTATTGAATTGACAAGGATAGAATAAGTTGACATTTATGAATAATAAATGTATGTTTAAGATATATTGATCATATTCATTTTATGTTAAATTATTACAAAGACACATATTAAGTTGTATTGCACTATTGTGCATGCGCATACCATACGCATACCATAACGGTTAATATTTTGAAAGTTTCTCAAATGTGTATTTTGGTACTCCTTTCCATCTTCATTTTCAGTTGAAATATTAATTTGTACTTACACCTTACTGTGAACATATATGTACATAATATTATGTAGGTAATATGTATACATACTATTATTTTGAAATCTACAAATAAAAATATATTTAACTCTATAAAAGCTGAGATCTGCAGTACAAAAATTATTTCCGGTGACATTATATTTTCTAATATTTAAAATCAATAGTAAGTTATCTTTTATCATGCGTTTGAATTTTTATAATAATATGTTTTAGTTTCAATTGGTTCAGCTGGATATTGGCATACAGCATTATTTTAGTTGGCTCTTCTGTCGTAATGGTTTCGTTAGCAGTATACAACTTGTATAGTAATGGACTGTCATATGAGGTCACTGGTAAAGCTTTCAGTTTATTTTTTTATATAATTTTTATTTTATTTTATGTTTGAGTGACTTCTCTCATCACATATCCACGTCTTGTATATATAAATATTTTTTTTCACACACATGCTTATTATAAATTCCATTGGAAATATTGTATAAAAACCAATAAATGTAAAAAAAAAAAATGTAATGTTTTAATTTAATTTTTATGGATATCTATTTACACTTATAGTAGAATAAATAGTTACATATTGTGCAATTGCATCTAATAATAAAAAAAGATTATAATTCGCACAAAAAAAATATTTTTTTGAAATACAGTTGGATGATAGGTATTTCCTTTTAAATATAAGGTTATACGGTTTACAGGTGATTTATTATTTCATGGAGGTACACTAATCGTTTACACAATTTTTATACATTTGGCAAGAGAATGGCCAAAAGTTATGGAAAAATGGGAACTAATGGAACGAGAGATGAAACAATATGGATACCCACCTAACATGGAATTTAGGATTAAAATGTTTTCATGTATCATATTGATACTTTCAACTAGTATGTAAAATTTGAGAAGAAAATATAATTTTTTTTATGATAGTTCAGAGCAATGATAAAACTTATGCGAATACTTACTGTAATGCAATAATTGATATTGTTGTACAATTAGTATAGTATTACATAATTCTATATTATTATTTATTTACAGTTGAACACTTGGCTTCTATTTTAACGGGAGTATTGAAAGCTATATATTGTTCACCGGATAGAACAGATATTTTTCAACATTATATTTTTATATGGCTTAAAACAGACTTTACGTACATAAACTTCTCGTTCGCAGTAGCTATAATTTTGAAGTTTTTTGATTGTTTATATTCTTTTGCTTGGAATTTTATAGATTTACTAATAATTATACTATCCTGTGCTTTGACGGACAAATTCAAGCAGTTTAACCAAAAATTAGCCATGGTCAGGGGAAAAGTTAGTAATATTTTATACCTAAATAATAAGAAAAATCTACTATTATAACTTATTGATATTTTAACTATTAATAATATTTGTATCAAAAAATGGTGGACAAGTGGGTGTTGCTCTGCTGTACAGTTGATTAAAAGTGGGTCACTGTAATGGATGGTGATAAATTTGATTTAATGATATAATATCATATTGTATACGAAAAACCATTCTGAGCGAAGGCGGTCAGTCGGCCGATGATATAATATTAGTAAAGCAGTGCTTCAAAACGTTTTTTAACGTTATGGGTATAACGTTAAACAATTAAAAAAACGATTGAAATCGAGAACGGATAACATATCGGTAAACGATAAACGATTGAAACATATTATTGCCTAGAAAAAAATATAAAATTATAACTATCAGTAAAATGTATAGGTATTATGGTTATTTTTGTAATATCATATTTTTCAATCACTCAGCTGTTTTGTGTAGGAAACAAGCTATATCCATCAGATAATTCTAAACGCTTCATAACGTTTAAACGCTTAAGTTGAATAACGTTTAAATTTGTATAACGTTTTAACGCATACATTGAATAATGTTTAAATTTTTTATAACGTTGAACATTCATTCGATCATAACGTTTAATATCTATATAATGATCTAGATACCTACTGTTGAAAAAACTCGAAGCAGTGTTACTGCCCAAAACGGTGATACATACAAAAAACATAATATTATTGTTAAATCAATAGATTCATCAATCCGCTCTGAAATGTTGAATATTACGATAAAAAAGTATAAGATATTAAATTTATATTATTTAAATTAAATGTATTATTGGTTGATTATAAAAACATAACTAAGTATAGCAGGTAGGTATATATCAATTTATTTTTGCAAAAAAATTATAAAATTGTGAATTGTTTGTTAAACTAAAATGTATACACAACACAAATTCACAAAAATCATATGTTCATTAATTTACACTGAATCTATTACTTCGTATACGAGTAATACATTTTCACTGGCTAAATATTACTCCTACCTATGTAAATCACAGGTTAATGTATGTTAAAAAAATATAAATAATTTTTTTTGATTTAAATTTTAGGTGCTTCCAAGTATGTATTGGCGGAAGTCTAGGGAAACATACAATATTTTAGCGTCGGTAACTCACGACTTTGATGAATTTCTATCTCCAGTGATATTATTATCATTTGGTCATAATTTGTTCTTTATTTGCTACCAACTTCTCAACAGCTTGAAGTATTTGAAAAATATATTTTCGTACATTTCATTAAGGCTAATAAGTAATAAGTCATAATAATATTTTTAGACCTATGCTCAGTTCTTGGGAGGCTCTATGTTTCGCATTTTTATTTATATACTTAGTTGGAAGAACATGCGTAGTGTCTTTGTATGTCGCATCCATTAATGATCAAAGCAAAAAACCAAAAACCGTCTTATTCTCTGTGCCAGCAGAGTGTTATGGAGTCGAGGTGAATTTAAGTTTAATTTAAAAATGGTATGCTATTATTTATTATTTAAACAAAATACCAAATTCGTTTTTTATTTTATTTCAGGTAGAAAGATTTTTAATGCAAGTGACGTCTGATGAATTATCATTTACTGGATGTAATTTTTTCTCCGTCACAAGGACGTTTATGCTTACGGTTGGCCGCAAAATTATTTTTATCTTGAATGCTTTTTTATATAAGTGACAAGTGCTTATGTTTCATTTCATCATGGTTATTCAGGTTGCTGGAACTATAGTCACGTACGAGATCGTATTAATACAATTTAATAATGTGGCTAGCGGAGTACATTATCAAAATAATACTCTTGCTAATTATTGTCCAGAGTTATTATGATTCATAGTTAAGCTGGAAAATGAAACGAAGTTAATCACCTCTTTAGTGATTAAAGAATACTATGGATAGTTAGAACCTATAACCAATGTTTTGTCTATGATTAAATTTATAAAGTGTTTATGAACATCGCTCATACTTCCTTACTTTCATAACAAAACAATTCATGTGTACTTTGTAACATAAATACCTGATCACTAAAATACAACGTCCAATTAACCCTAGATCACACGCATTTAAAATATTCACGAGAATACACGCACACGGTCTTTTTAGTCACACACAGTATGGCGCAAATCATAGTCAACTAACTAGTCACAATAAAAATATAATAACTATCAATTTCGTTTATCGAGCAGCAATTATTAGAAACACAGTTTAAAAATAACCCATGATTGATTTTTTACGATCACGCCCACGGTCTTTTTGACCGTATATTAATACGTAATGTCTGGTAATGAACTTTGAATACTTCTATATTACTGACATCAGATCGTATACAGTTAGGAGCTGTATCTAATGTTAGTTTATCATCTAATTAGAAGGTAGTACCCATATTAGGTTAGGTTAATATTTCGTATTTTTGAAACAATGAACAAAATTCTAAAAGCCCGGTCTTTTTGACCGTGAAGCGTGTGCTCTAGGGTTAAAAAAAATGTCATCTTTGTAAGTAGCTAATTCAACATTTCAATAATGGAACTTTCTCCAAACAAATTAATGCGTTGTGAATAACCTTATACATTTTGTGTTAATTGGTTATTTTTTCAGTTTTAACATATTTTTTAAGTAATATTAGTACACTATTTATAATCATTTAAATTGTACTGAATATCTTAATTGATTATTAATTTTTAAATTTTTTATTGGGTACATTTAAGCAATATGTGTGTTACCCGATTATATTTTAGTACAGTAATGGATAAAAAAAATAATTAACACCTATAAATGTCAGCTCATCTATTTTTATCACCGGGATTGTTGTTTTCAATAAATGATTTACGATGACATTTTTTTTAAATAGAATAATTCTACTTTCAACATGTAAGATAAGACAAGATGATAAATATTAATTTTTTGGCTTTTTAAAATTATTTAAATTATACATAGGTAATTTTAAACAGGTATTTCCATTTTTTATATGTAAGATTATTAGAATAATATTATCTTGTCGAACACCTATGACTTCTCTCTAGTCACTGTTATTTAATTTCATCATAACATTTATAGATTTGTAAGTTTCTGTTTTGTAACTATTACAATGTGTGAAATAACGTCATAATTTAATAGACAGTTAAATATATTTGCGACGGCTAATATATTATATTTGACTGGAAATTCGTGATGATGGTTTTTTTTTTATTATTTTGATTAATCACTGTCACCGTTAAACAAATTGCTTGTATATTATTATTGTTAATTTTACACATTATAATAAACTACCGTGTGACTATAATTAAATTTCCCTATGTCTGCTGATTTTGGGTAGGTTACGCCATATTATATGAGCATCTATAATTGGTATACAGTTTAGAATTTTAGTTTCAGGTATTTATAGTATAATATGCATACGAGGTTACTGATATTTAAGTGATTCCGGTCATTACTGGTGTTGATTTACTAACAAAGTAAATTATTAAAAATTTAATCAATGCCAATTTTTTACAATCCACTGACGGTTGTACGTGTACTGCTTGATACTCTAGGTAGAAATTTCAACATTATTTATAAATGCACAACGGATATTTATTGAATATTAACATAATAATTATAGTAATAATATTAATTTTAATATTAATAATAATAATAATAATAATTTCTTAACAGTGTATAATGGTTACAATAACAACATCTTGATACATTAAGTTTATAATTTTTTTTTAACAGTGATAGACATTATACAAATATAATATTATAGGTAGGTACCTACTACTTACAAAATAGTTTACAGTTATAATAAATAATAAATAATATATAAATATATATTGTAATCGCTAGTTTTAAAATATAAACAAACATAAAAAGATACGAAAATTGTATTTACAAATTTAGTAGTTCAATGAATATTTCACACAGTAAAATGCTCGGATTTCCGGCATTACACAATACAGAACATAACAAACACCAAAATATACATATAATATCAAAATATTAGTTAGGTTATATTTATTACGTACGCAATAGGTATCTAGTATACTAGTAATTCTACTTCCCTTAATTTATTGACAGAAAAAAACGCGATAAGTCGTTTTAAAAACGAAAACAATACTCTTAAGACTCCACCAAACAATAATATTACAGTATCACGCACATCAATTAATTAATAGTATTCTCTGAATATTGGAGACGTTGGAATTTACTCAACTCGTGTCAACTGTGGTCGTCATTGGAGTTATATATTATGAACAAAAAATCACTCGATAAACAACTATAAAGCATTTTACCGTTGACAATGCAATTTATAATAATTTTCGAATTAAAACGAAAAAAAGCTAATTTTGCTAATATACAGTGAATAATATTTTGCATCATATAGCGACGCCGTGTCATTCGTGTACGTAAGACTTCAATAAACTGTGCTCAGATGTAGTCCGAAAGTTTTCCGACAGCGTATTTCACGATTTTCATTTAAATTATTTCAATATTAATTATATTATCGTTCGGTTATCTACGCAATACGGCTTCCTACCTACCTGCCATAATACATAGCGACAGTTAATAATGAAATTACGGATTTGCCATCGACATTTTAATATTGTGCAAGACGAGTTATTTACTTTGAAATCATGTCGTTGACACATTGGAAATGAGAATGCGTCGGTCTTTAGGTTTGCGCTTTTATCGGGCTATTATTGTTGTCCGAGTAAATATTTTTTCACGTTGTATTGAAGTCGATTAATTGGCTCGACTAACACTTTCTTTTAAAAATTATTTTCACCTGAAGTTTGTATTGGATAGACATAATATTATTATAATAACGGAATGGTGGGTACATTTTAAAACATAAAATGTAGAATCGTAATATATACATGTGTGGATACAAGGAAGAAAATAATTCAAAATACGTCCTAAAAAGTTTTTGTTTTATGATTATAAATAATTGCATTAGAAATAGAAATTTATACGGTTTTCAACTGTTATTTGCTAGCTGCTACGAAAGTTGTGATAAATAATGCATAATGTAAATTATTAAACATCAAAATCTCCTGACATTGTTATGTTATAGTTATTATTATTATTATTATTATTAATATTATTATGAGTATTTTATGGAAATGTGATATTTACACTATACACATACATACACAAAAGTTGGATATATTTAGTACTTTAAGGTAGTGTGTCATTATTTAATGGCATGGACCAAATTATTAATTTTCCTCAAATTACAATACACCGTATATTTTTATATCGAAAACCTAATAACAGTATGATATAATTTCTGAAAAATTCTAAAAGTTCTGACGAACATGTTTTATACTTTATTCAGAATCAATCAGATTTGTTTGAAATTTATGTATTTTTTTATTTGATTCATAATGATATTATAATAAAAAAAAGGAAGATAATATTACTTTTATATTATATATATATATTTCTTTTTCAAAGATTTTTGCGTAAAAAAATCACTTTAACCTTTCTGTTAAATAAATTATAACAAACTTTTAATACGGTCAAAGTAATAAGAAAAGTTTTTGTTTTATTATTATGTTTGTAGTTCTAGAGAAAAAAACTTTTATACCGATGGTTCTGTAAAGGAAAAACCATAGGATAACAAGAATATTGTTTTTTGTTTTCAATTTTACTTGTTCTTCTACATTATGTCATCAATTACCTCCCAATTCTCTAATTTTATGTTTTTTTACGAGTTCGAAAAATATTTTTAAACACTTATACCTATTTACGAATATTCTAAAACATATCGGTTAGATATGATAGATTCGAGCGATAGATCTGCGGAAAAGGTTACCTATTACATAGGACTAAAAATGATCATTATCATGAAAAAAAATCACCATTGCAAGTAAGGGTTTTTTGGTGATGGCTTGTCGCAAAATTGTTATAATCATTGAAAATGTGATTGTTTTAGATTTGGGCTCATAATATAATTGACATGTGTCCTGGTTGAATATCTAGTTATTTAATCAAAATGAGACTATAACTGTGTTTCGGGGATGTCGACAAATCGGGATAACGTTGTCCGCGGTCCATTAAATTAAAATGTATACATTACTTATACATTATATAGGTATACCTACGTATTATTGCACAGGAACGTGTGATAATAATTCCACAGTTTTTTTTTAAATTATTGAATGGCGATACGTTAGAATTATGACGTAATAAATACTCAAGTAGGTCATAATGTTTATTGGATATTTTTTTTTTTTTTTTTTTTTTTCCGTAATAACCGCTACATGGGAGCCGGACTGTTTTCACATTGCTTAACTCCCATGCAGCAAACTTAACTCCCATGCAGCATGTTTATTGGATATTATAGTATGTTATTGTAACAGGTATCGTGAAATATTTCATAAACTCCAAAAACTGATAATATTTTGCGGCCATTTTTCGCAAAACGTGAAAACATAGTAGGTATAGTTATATTATAATAATATTATTATATTATATTATTATATTATATAATAATAATAATAATATAATATAGTAACAATACAAATTACAAACTAATACGATAATCACAATAAAATATATAATAATAATATGATGTCGACGATTTCGTCGATGACGGCGAGAGAAATACACTGTTCAACTGCGCATTGACGACGAAATGAAAAGTTTTAATATCCTTAAAATGTTATGTACAATGAAACGAAACGTCCAGAAATGGGTGGCGCGTGGACTTCAGTAGGCCGATTCGATGCAATTATTTAAATTAATTTTGTAATTATTTATTTTTACAAGGCAGGTGGCTAATACGATATAGTCGTAGCGTCCGCGTCGGCGCGAGTCCTTCCGTCCGCGGGGCGCAACCGAATAACTCATTAATATAAATTACGTTTTTTTTGTCTCTGTCCACGCTACCCTCGAAGTGAACTAAAATTATACGATGATGGAAAACAATGTTTTCGACTACTGTAAAACACTAAAATCAAACGCTGTGGAGTGAATCGATGTTACCTATCGTATAATACACGCATCTGTACGTTGATTGGCTATACGACAGTAAAATACGATACCATAATATTATTATAGTATCTATGACCATCAGCTGAAGATTATCTATAATAAAATGTACCTACGATACCTACGCGATTTTGAAATATTATAATATTATCGATCTGGCTAATTAGATCGTTTTAAAACCGTCGTTGTCTACGTGTAATCAGTGGGGGGGGGGGGGCGAATGTTTCTCGATTTGCTGCGTCAACTTTTCAAAGAGATGGTGCCGAAGTCTATAGGCTTAGATAATAATATATATAATGTTATGATAACGTGTGGCCAGTTTAGTTTTCTCTGCAATTATTGTGGGCTTATATTATATACTTTTGACAGGCGTACACGGAGTAATTCACCGACAATTCGTACAGAGCGTGAAACTATTGTCTACATAATAATAATAATATGGGATTGATAATTAAACAGATGCGATTGTAACGACGGACAATTGTGACTAAATTATTGTATTCTGCAACAATGGCGGGTAAACGATTTATTAATTATAAAATTTTATGTCAGATTTTAATTACAGATTTTAAACTCGACGCGGAGCCAATAATGTTTATAATATTATATAATACAACAATTTAGCTTAGGCATTTTATTCGTTTAAATTATAATATCAATCGAAGATTATGAAAAAGTTTAGTCGAACAGTTAAAACAACATAATATTATACATAGGTATGTATTATTATTTATATTTTGAAACGTTTACGGGAGTTAGTTTAAATATTTCTCAACTACCCATCTATATTATTTAAAAACAATATTACAATATATTTTTTTCTATTTATAGATCTTCCCGCAGTTATTTACATTATACTAGCATCAACTCTTTTTAATATTTTAATAATTACGTATATTATATTGTCCGACGAGTTGATGTATATCGCATATTTTGTTGAGCAGCAGCTTCTACGGTTTGATTTGATAGCGAGTAGATCAACAGCTGATTTCGTTTTTTCGCAACCTTACGATGATAAACCTATCCCAGAGACTTATTTATAAATCCCCTTACAAACGATGAAATCGTGGGATTTAAAGGTGTGTGATTTACTTCCTGCTCGACATAATAATATTACCTACCTATATGTTATACGATTTATCAAATGATTTTTGTCCGTTATATATTTGAATCGTCTAAAGTCTATAACATAATATTACGCACGGTCATACAAATAATGACAAACAGGTCGTGACATGTCGTGTACGTTTCAGAATAAAATCGAACCAATAAAAACGTCGCCATAGGCGTTGGACCACGATCCGGCCGTATTATTGGTCACCGTTGACCGTTCGCGGGCATAAAACTCTCGGCACGTCCGGTTGGAGGACCCACATTTGCGCGAATCAAATATTACAGTATCAATACAATACTACAGAACCACAATATTATTGGCGTACCGTCAAACGCGATTGATTATATCGTTACAAATACATCTATTATACAGAATAATAACATAAATATAATAATCATAGGTGTTTTTTTTATAATTAAAACGAACAAAACGTAATAATATTATAATTATACCGTTTTCGGCCACTACGACAGTGACGAACCACAACACAACAATAATACGTATCGGAATATACCGATTTAGTATGTTATAATATAGTAAGTATAAATGTTATTATTATTTACATGGTATAATGATACCGCTACCGGCGGCGGCGGTATCAGAGCCCGCGGTACGAATATAATATAGGCCCAACGCGCGCGTTACGACCGGCGGCGCGTCATTTGCCGGTGCTGCGATGAACCGCGTCGGTAGACGGCCACACGTCTTCAAGCCCGTAAGTATTTTCAAGTCGAACGATAATATCGTTTTATTTTATAATACTGCGGGGTCGACGACAACCACAACCACGACAACGACAATAGGACCATGAGAACAACGAACACGACGTGCTGTATGATAACCGTCGCGCGTCGTACCATTTCATATTATTATACACGGCGACAGCACGTGAAGTAGAAGCGACCGAAGCGACGGTCAGACCCTCATTTCACTCATGGCGGCCACGGGCATCTTGAGCGTGCCGGTTTTGGGCATCTGCCCGATGCCCACGCCCTGCTGCACGAGCAGAGGCTGCGACTCCTGCGACTGCACACCCACTGATGACCTGGGCGGCGGAGGCGGTTTGGGCAGCGTGCCGTGCACCAGCGACCCGTTAGGTGGACAGCCGCCCGAGCCGCCACCGACCTGGTGGTCGTGTAGCAGTCTGGACGACGGTTTGGCCGCCTTCGGGAACGTCATGTCGTGTCCGGCGGCCATGCGCACCGCCGCTGTGGCCGCCGAAAGCTGTTGTTGTTGCGTCGTTGTCGTCATCGTCGCTGTCGTCTGAGGTAGCGGCGGATGCTGTCCCCCGGCGGCGGCCGGTACGTGATGGTGGTGCATGTGGTGGTGCTGATGGTGGCCGGCAGCCCCATGGTGGTGGTGATGCCTCTGTTCCATGTCCACGGCCACCGCGTCCGCGGCCAGGTGCATCTGCTGAGCTGGCGGATGGTGATGGTGCTGCATGTGATGATGGCGCCCGTCGTATCCGCCCGCCTTGTCGACCACCACCGCGGCCGACTGCTGCAGTCGGTCGTCCGGCACGGTGGCCGCTTTGTACCTGACCGAATCCTCCTGGCCACCGACCGTTTGTTGGTGCTGGTGCTGCTGGTGATGTTGCAGACACTTAAACCTGTCCTTCTGATAACAGATGATCACCAGCAGTAGGCCGTTGAGCACCAGCAGCGACACTCCTAGCGCAATAGTCACGTGCAGCGCTGTCGAGTAGGCCGCGTAGCCGGCCGCCCCCAGAGTGGCCAGCGCGTCCTCGGCCGACGTGGACGCGTTGGCCGCGTTCGAGCCGCGCGCCGGTGGCAAGCACGTGGTCGCTTCCGCCGCCGGCCACTGCGGCCTACCCGTGGTCGTCAGCGACTGCACCACCTCGGCCACCGTACCGTTGGCCGTGAATCGGTTGACCGTGGCCCGCTGTGGCGCTCGTCGGGACAGCGGGTCCGGCCTTACCACTCCCTCGTACAGTTCCGCGTCGTCGTGGTTCCGGAACAGGTTGTGCCGCAGCATCACGTCCTCCATACCGGCCCGGTGCAGTTCCGGAATGAGCCGCAGCCACACGGACAGCTGGTGCGCCCGGAAGTGGTTTTTCATCCGGGGCTTCATGCCTGTAATCATTTCAAATAACCACATTAGTATAAGCCAAACGTCGAGGTGCGATTTTTTTATTGTGTTATTTTTATAACCACGTCGGTGTGTGAGGTGAAAAAATAATTCAATACCGTGAATAATATAATATTTAAAAATAAAAATAAATAACCCTACATTATCCCTTCAGAATCTAAAAAAAAGGCTTAAATATATACTCATAATAAGCGTAGGTATAAGCAATAAAACATTATACGAATTTTAATCACATCATCATTAAATGGCGTAAAAAAATCATATAAATAATTAATTACGCTACATGTATTATAAAATATTGATATATGAAAATAATATTATTAAACATTTTTAAAACTACTCAGTGATTGAAATATTTTACACCATATAAAATACAACCAGAAAAAAATGAACATTGTTCAAATAATTTTTAAAAAAAGTAGGTATAATATAGGTATATAGGTATATAATGAAGGTACCTATCAATCAATGAATTAAATTTAATAATAATATATATTTAATAATATTATTATCAGTTATCAGTTATAATTGGATTTTAATCCAAAGTTTATAAAAACTTATAAAACAAAGACTCAATTATAATATCGCAATACAATTATTTTATAGCTTAATATTAGAATAATTACAACATTAGCTGAAGTTGTGTGTGATACAACTTACCATAATAATAATTTCTAGCGATTATTATAAAGTAAAGCATTTTTTGTCTTAGGCACTAGACTTGTAACGGAAAACGATTAATAATTTACTTATATGTTTTTGTGTACTTTTTCCAATAATACTTGTTATACTTTTATACAAAAGGGTGGATGGCGGTAAAAGTATAAACTGTCTCGCGAGTTCATGAACTCATAATATTATGATTATTGCTGCCACTGCATATGCAGACTTTGTGCTACGGATGTGCTATTTTATTTACTCAATGACTGAAAGATGAAAAATGTAATTTATTTAAATGATACTGTATGCTACAATATGAATATAATATTGACAAACGTCTGAAACGAAACTATGAATAAAGTGGGTTAGTGTTTGTATTGGGCATAACTTAGTGCAACTTTTGAGAGTCATCGTCTATTTTATATCACAATAACTGGTTCTCTTGTCGATAAAGCTGAAAATATATTATAATATGTCAAATAAACCACAATCATAATCATGTATATACGATAGTAATAATTAATTATTATAATTATAATATTTATAGATATGCCTACGATAGCTTTTCTTAAATACATCCATGTTATGTTTAAAAGTATTTCTATTCAAACATTGACTTTGTTTAATACGATCGATTATTGGGCCCCGTAGTCCAAATGTAATTTAATCTAAACTTTCAGAGGAAATCACATTTTCCTCGCGTCGTGGCATATCAAAATCATTGCAAAATATTATAGGTACACCATGATAGTTCTAATTGAATTGAAATAAGTTCGGATGCACGTAGTATTTAGTTAAATACAATACAAAACTTGATGCAACTCCGTGAATTCCTTTTTAATTTTTAACCAAATGGCAAATAAATTGTAATGTTAAAAGATATTATAGATAAATAACCACAGATGGGCCAGTGACGGAAAATAGAATTTAAAACAATATCAATATTGTCGCTTGTATCCATTTTCGTTGTTAGTGTATACGATTATTGAATAGGTATAGCTAAAATGTCTGAATAATATTTTGGTAGACTTCAATAGAAATTGGAATTTTAAAAACACCCTTTAGTGTATATTTTTGAATAAATGTATAGCTGAATGGTATTTCTAAAAAATATTATACTGGGATATACCTAACAAGTACGATACATCCATATTTAAATAATATTTAAACTATAAAGAACCATTTGAAAAATGTTTCTTTATGAATATCTATAGATGAAAAAAACATTTTTCTAGGTAGAGCTGCCACATTAAAAAAAAAAAATAACTTCCATTACAGCAATAAGGAATAACAGACATATTAACAAATCTAATTTAAAACAAAATAGATTGAAATAGAAAATGTATTGCGTTATCCCAATATTATATGCTTCGGATATGTCCACAAGGGTATAATAATATATTTATCCCAAAAATAAAGCACAGGAATACAATTTAATGCAGAATATATTATATACCTATCTTCCATTTTATTGTTACATAATATTTTTATATGTAATATAATTGTATTTTCATTATTTTTTATTTGTAGGTACTTAGAGTGTCTTAGATTTCTTTTAACTATTCACAAATTTAAGGTTCAGACTACAGAGTTAAAATTTAATCATTGTTCGGTACGTTTTAAAATCTTAATAGATAGGTAGGTACCAATTTACTGAATTTTTACAATTTATTTTTATTTATTCAAATAAATTGTTTAAAAAAGTATATGAAACCATATTATAGAGACGATTAAAATAAAACGAAAACGACAGTGACAGAGCTAGACTTGCTAAATAGTAAACATAAAACACGTTTCATAATATTTTGTAATTATATAGAAAAGTGTCACAAATGTTTTCAAGGAATGGTATAAAAGTAAGCAGTAAAGAATGTCATGTTAACATAAATATTCAATTTTATTTAAGAATAGCAAAGAAACTGTCAATTAAAATTTTAGAAAATTGACATTGGCAAAAACAAAATAATAAATACCTCCAAGTTACACAGAACTACCGACGAGGGATTTACTAAGCAGATGAAATATTTAAAAACGTCCGAAGAGTTTACGTTTATTATACCTACCTTCGTATCGGCTGTACAAAACGAAACTACAAAACTGTCGAAATTCACAAACAGCTATAAAGATTATAGTGCTGCACGACCCGTTGACGATGACAATTAATAACAGTTTCAGTCGAAATAACTTCGTCGATCACAAAACTAATATTATATACATATATACCTACCCACTGTTCAACTGACAAACAGACTTAAATTATATGAATTAATAACTGCGTATCTGTCTACTCCGCGGTCGTACAGTGGGTGGGGGCCCCGGGTGGGTCACGAATGTACGATAGTAAGCTGGAGTTTGGTATCAGACGAAAGGTCTCAGGGCTGCAGGTGCTCTTACAATGCGTATCGAGGAACTTGAAAATCAATACTTACACTCTAGGAACTAGCGTTGTATATAGTTATAGGCATGTACGATAATTCAATTTTCAAGTTAGCTCTTATACGAAATAGTTTTATACGACTATGTGGGATCATTAGCAATTACGTCTAGTCGTAGGACATGGTACGAGCAGACTGTTATTATATTATAGAGATAATAAAAACAAGGGTGTATGAGTACGCACGACAGATTATTGTAAGTAGGCACTTAAATAAATATTTAACTTTGGAATTATAAGTTGTTTTTTTTTTATTGAACAAAAAATGTATATTTACACGTTATACAATAAGTACATTTAATGTGGTTTGATTGACAGGAGGGGGAAGTCACCCAACGGCGGCACCCCGTAGAAATTGATTCAAGGAGAGCCTACTCTCTACACCAGTTCCTTTTCAGGCGCCTGGATGGATTACCTGGAATTTGTTTAGATGTGATTGATTTGTTGAGTGGTTATAGGATTTGAGTGAGTAGGTACTGTATGTTTTTTTGTAGGTTATCATAGCAAGATTATTTAAGGTTGGAATGCAGATGTCTTTATGAAGTGATCCATTGGTAATATACATTTATATACCAGCAGGGGGCACCTGATATTAAAAGGAATTAAAAGTTAAAATGAAACGTATCGTATAAATGAAAAAAATAATAGTAATAAATTTAATTTATGTTCGACGAAAAGCGTGTTAGACGTGTTAAACTGTCCGCCGTCGACTATAAGGTATTCACTTCAAAAACTAAATAATTATAACTTCTGTTGAAAATATAAAAAAACATTATTAAATAACTGTAAGACATACGATTCCTTGAAAAATCGTAATCCGTTCAATTCAAATAATAATAATAATAATAATAATAATAATAATAATAATAGTAAACATATAATAATATCACACATAAGGCATAAACTCGACGAAACAATAATTCTGTGCGCCTTATAGTGGTTTTGCAATTGTTCGACTTCGAATATTGTACGGTGGTAATCTCACTCGTTCTGTTGGTTTTATAGGTTATAGAAGCTTAGAAATCTCGTTGCAGTTAATCGCTTAAATAACAGTATATAGTTGAACAGCAGTGTAGTTGTTTCGCGGCAGTGGAAATAAATATTAAATATCTTATTTAACTTACCGAAGCAAAAATTATTTTAGGAAATGTTAGCTGAAAACATTAGAGGAAACCAATTACGTACCGAAAACTGCGTATAAAAGATATTTCTGATCTCTGACGACGACGCTACGTTGGTTCTGTATTAATATATAATAATGTTACGTGCACGAGAAAGCAATAGCGCTGGATTCATTTTAACGTGAGCTTCACAATAATTTTGAATGGTATTTCGGTTTATTATAGTGTAAAATTGATGAGAAAGTGAAATGGTAAAATAAATAAATAATTACAGTTTCCTTCAAACGCAGTTTTGAGCAAACCAAATGATAAATGAGTAAAAACACAAGACGAGTGTCGAGTAGGTATACGATTTCAAAATAATATGTTCAAATTACAAATTAAAAAAAAAAAAAACAGACAATCTCGACGTTTTAAATCTAATTTTATACTCACTTATTTCTAAATACTTTTGGTGCACCGGATCATATTCATCCCACGTGACGCTTCGAAACCTGTTCCGCTCTTTGGACCCGGAGTCGGGCTTATCATCGTGATCGTTTGGATCCCTGGAGGGAGAAAAAAAAATATACAATTTTAAAAATAATCGTGCAAGAAAAACGAATGTCAGGAGACAAATTTATTCACCGTGGATATTATTCGTTTACAAAGCACATTTGTCTTTCAGACAACCGATAAGGACATTTTTTCCCATCTATCCTCCCCCACAGCTTTCGTCGGAGACAAACAACAAAATCCCAAAAGCGTTTTCTAATTTCAAGGCCTGGGGTCTATTTCAGTATTATCCCGATCGCAACCCTTCCATACCACCAGCCTCGAGAGCAAGGCGATGTGTCCAGTGTATTAAAAAGAAGTAGGTTGGACACGCCCAAATGAATGAACATTTTACTACGTAAAAGGTCCATTTATCATTCGGTATAACATTTGCAAAGGGTCTCCGTATTTTTTTTTCTACATTGTTTTCGTATTAAACACGTACTCTTGTACGATCGTCAATGCACATCGGCAATCGGTGGAGCTTAAATATGTCCGACGACAATATTAATCGAATTTGATTGAAATCATTCGAGATAATGATATTATATTTAAAATGCTAACAACTACGCATTTTTATTCAATTAAATTTAAACGTATCAAGAAAAAGGGATTTATTTTTGAATAACTTAAAACATTTTTCGGTCTTGAATATTGTTTTTTTTTTATTATATGCCGAAATTGAACGCTGCCACCATTATCCTCGCACCGGAAATTAATATTTAAAATGTACAACAAAAGACATCAAACTTGCTATAATAAATAAAAGTTATCATTTTAATTTTACTTATTTATTCACTTATAATATAGCTATGTATATTGTATACTAATATAATATTATAGACATTTAAGACATTTTTTTTTCTAAAAGTACTTTGTTATTTTGTTGTTATATGATAAATATTATATACTGATTAAAGTTTCTTAAAAAACGTATAAAAAAAAATAATGATTAATTAGTTAATTAATTTTTAATTTTTACATTATGTAAGTACTTATAATAATGGGGTAGGTACTTGACATAAAGTTATTGTTGCCTTAAGTCAGACCCTGAATGTAAAGGTTGGTTGAACATAAATGGATTTCGCATACTTTCGCAAATTGTATAATATGTGTAGGTATATAAAAAAATAAAATTAATAAATAGGTACATCATTTCTAAAAGTGTATATAATTACGAAAGAACTAATATTATATCTGATATGGAATTAACTACCACCTATATTATTTAGAGTCAGTGAATAACAGTAAAAATCTAATTTTTATTAGATTAAATTAATAATAAATATTTTTTCAGTGACTTGGCGCTGTGGTTGCATTCAGTCAAGAAACGTGTTTTGTGTGCAAGCACCGGCTAGTGACCACCCGGGTTTTTAGTGGTAAATCCTTAACGCATATCCACACACGTGTTTCAATCCAACCGTACACCCCTCCCCTCTAAAACAGATACCTAGTTCTGATTCAGTAAAAGTAGACCAGTACAAGTCAAATCGTATTTGTATGTTTTTATAAAATTGATTTTTAAACCGATGAATTATTACGTGCTACTAATTAATTGAAGTTAATGTTATTACCTCCGACTCCGATATTTATAATTGAAAACTAAGTTTGTTGACCATGTCTAAAAGTTTATTTAATGGCACTCAATGGTATTAAAACTGTCAGTGTCGCAATTTTGAAATAAAACAAAAATAACAAGTGTGAAGAAAATTGACGACGACTATGATAATATTATCATGTGTGTTTAAGAGTTTAAAATTTAAAAAAAAAAATTTTAACCCAACCTACCATAACGTAATGACGTCGCATAACTGTACAACGTTTTTGTGTAAATATTAACTACCCATATAAAGTTAAATGTATATGAAAGGGCGTGGTATTTATTAATTTCGTAGTCTTATTCCTGCATGATTTAATGATTTTAATACAATGAAAAATTATTCGGTGTCGCGAGTTTATCATGTAGAATTTAGCGTCGTCACTATAAAAGTCGTTGTAGGCGGAAACAAAGGTGAACTATTTATAGCAGCATACATTAATATTATTACACCATAATATTATAGAAGTTATCAACGACGGCGACAATTTCATATTTCCACAAAGCGGTGACAGTAGTGAGACGTAAACAGAAAAAATAATATTATACAAAATGATTTAGGTATAAAACGAAAAGAACAACAGCACGACCCGCTATAGGCACATAATATAGACATCTATGCGAGAGACGAAGCGATTATTGGCTATATTATGATCTATGCCTTAGGTTAGGTATATTATACCTCACATAACCTAATCTAACTAGTCAGTTTTAACCTATATTAGCCAGGTTCCCGTAGATAGTACCGACAATCGATAATGTTTATTTTTTTCGGAATGGCATCATCGATATCGCTCTGTTGTTAATCGAACCACGTTTCACAGGGAAGTACCTACGATTTTCAGTGCGTTTTCATATATCTTGTAAGTACACGTACGTGATAAAGTTCACGCCACGTCATAAACATCGTATATAGGTATCTGGTATATAATATTTATTGTACAAAAGAAGCCGAATGATATGTCGATGTCGATAGCGTTGAAGTCACTCGGACGTGTCATGCGGACGGACCTAGTCGTATTGTAATGTCTAATACTGTAATTGTAATACGTAATAATATATTGACTAAGCGCATTTTGTACATTATTTTCATAAAATTTATTCCACCGAATTTTTCTTCACAGTGTATACATATAATAATATAATAATAATATGTACATTAAATATAATGTAAACGACTTGTCTTGTCGCCGCCCCGTTTAAAATAATTATTATACTCGGAAACCGTCAACTGCACAAACCCTATTAAATTATTAGTCTTGTTTTATCTCATCAAACCCGCCGCCGGCGAGTAATTAAGGTCAACCTCGATGGTATTATTCCCTCTGTCCTCGTTCTTTTTTTTCCCCTTTTCACTTTTATTTCCGGTCCGTTTGACTTTCCTAGCGCACACTGGCAATACATACACGCGTATAATAATATGATATTATATACATATTAAAATATATTGAACGAGCCGGTGGCGGCGGCGACGACGTGGTCTTAGGGTTCGCCCAGTCGGGCGGGCAATGTACGCAGATCGAAATCGTTTTTAATTAACCGCAAAAATTTCCGTTCATTACGACGAGCCACGACTCCCACCCCGCCGCCGGCCGGCGATCCGCAGCGATTACTGGCGGCACATCCTGCCGCCGCCGCCACTGGTCTCAACAATCGCGGACGTTCGGAAACGACTTCACGTACCCCCCTACCACGCCCTCACGAACCACCCCACAGACTTTCACCGGGGTTTTCGAGCTTAAGCGGTATTTAATATACTATTCACCGAAGCTGGGCACCCATATATATATATATTGAACGCCGATCCCTTAAGTCTTACATATTATTACACTATTACCCAGGTATATAATATAATGTCGACCCGAAAAAGAAGGCGTCGATCGTGGTTGTGGTCGTCGTCGCATTGCGCCGGTTCCACGTGCGGCCAAAACTGCCTACCTATGTAACAATCTAACCTACGCACGAACGAGACAAACGCAACGCGTATATCGACGGTTATAAAATGTATATCGAGTCGGCGTGACTACCAGTTATAGGTATACCGGAGATACCGAAAAAAAAAACGACGAAGTGAATCCTGTCGGGGTGCGGTGTATCGAGGGGATACGAGGTCCACCGTTCGACGGTCTAGAATATATTCGATCGATGTTGTTTGCAGTCGTTGTCGGTTTGTAATATTTTCGAGCAATATCTTACAAAATATTATTTATACAGATTGGCTGCACCAGCTGTCTAATGTCCAATTATAGAAATCCAATTAATATTATAATATCGGAGGAGTATAATATTTCTTTCTATAGTTTCCGCAAGTAGGCACACCGTCATGAATTTTTAATTATTGCTTTGGATTTAAATATTGATCAACCGTCGTTGGGTTATAGCTCATAATATTATTATCATACAGGGTCTACCAAGTTTTGTGTGAAAAAAATGGTGGGATCGCCACGTAAGAACCAATATCATAGGTAATCCTGACATTATTATCACCGACAAATATCTGGAAGACCCTAGTTATAATGTATAACGTTTATTATTATATATACCGGATTCATTGTAGGTAATTGGATTTAACCGTTGCGCATTTAAAATGGCCGGATTAGAATTTTTTTTTACTTAAATCTCTTCACATTTATACAAAACAAAATATAGTTTAAATAACAATTGCGAATGATATTTTTCGGGAGTTGATCATTGAAAACAAAAAAAAACTAATATATATATACCTATATTAAATACATTTAAATTACTTGTAACATAATATTATAAGAGATACAAAAAACTGCTAATAAAAAACGTTACATAGGAAGTACCAGAGAACAATACTATAGGAGACAAAATGAGCTTTGTCCAAATATTTAAGCCTAACCATAATGGAAATATGTTAAATAAAATCACGTCTGTAGGGATTAACGATAATCCCAATTTCCGAGGATTTGTAATGCGTGAAGCCTGACTAGTTTAATGGTTTTAATAAAATCCATAAAGGCCTAATTAAATTTAGCTTATAGATCCTGTGCTCTGCAAATACATTATTACATTATGATTTAATGAGCAGTGTATATTATTATTATAATTGCACATCTCTAAAAATTAGATTATCTCATACCTATACAATTTTATGAGGTAATGTAGAATATTATGTATAGAATTCGCTTGTTAATAATATTAACTGTCTGAAAAATAGGTCAAATGTCTGCAAAATAATATAGAAACTCATCACAAAATTAAGTATAAATTAATGTATACATAAAAGAATAATAATAATTTATTTATTTATTTTATTTTAAGAGTAAATCAAATCGTGAAAAATATTATCTTATTTTTAAACATAGGTAACTAAAAAAAAATTATTTAAAACAACATTTTCATT
Organism: Acyrthosiphon pisum; assembly: GCF_005508785.2. Classification (NCBI taxonomy): domain Eukaryota; kingdom Metazoa; phylum Arthropoda; class Insecta; order Hemiptera; family Aphididae; genus Acyrthosiphon; species Acyrthosiphon pisum. The sequence continues at coordinate 162,099,350 of NC_042494.1, read as the reverse complement.
AAAAAAAAAAATTAAACTTATTCATGCATCATAATGAAAATACATTCAGAAATATTTTATATAATAATTATACATAAATCAATAACAATATTAAAGACCGATTTTTATTTATAGTATCTGTAAAATGTAATTTGAATTTGCTGATGAAAAATGATCATCTATTATATTATGGACGGTATTATCGAAACTAAAATATTATAGAATATACTAATCGTATTTTTTTAAATAACTTGTCAGATAAAATGTGATATGAATATATTACGATGTTATGAACTATGATTGCTATATGACGTTTATTTAATTATATTTTTTTTTTTTTATTATTACATTTTATATTAATACGTTTTTATTTAAAGTACATATAGGACAATTAAAGAGTTTGAATGTCAGAGGATGTTAAAAAATATAATTAAGTAATATACAATTTGTGCATTAAGTGAAAAATATATGAACATTTTTTTTCTAAGTTGGGGATAATGAAATAAAAAACTTAACGCTTACACAAATTATAAAAATAAAAAAATGAAAACATTAACAACATTAACAACATTATTAAAGAATATCCCATGCTTAAATTTATAAAATCGAAAACGTTAAAAATGATTTAAATAATTTAGAATTAGCCGGTGAAATATATTTCTTGTCATTTAATTAAATTTAAATAGCTGCGAACTTTGCAGACTTATGAGTTACGATTAATTATAACTATATTTCGACGAGGATCAAAAATAATTAATATTTCAAATAAAAAACTCGGTATTAACCTTTAATACTTTATTTTGTTAATTTTTACTCAGAACGAATCCTTTTCGAATAGGTTTTAGGACAATAAATTAAATGCACATCATAATTTTGAGTCACGGAAGTACCTAAGTATAGTTAGTATGATTATTTTTAATATTGTTTTTATTTCCGTGAAATAACATAAAACATTTTTTCGTGACTAACTTTAAAACTAGTGTGACATATCACAGTGGAAACTGTATGACTATGTAAGAGCACCACAAACGATTATTTTCGTGTGCACAAAAAGTCATATTATATTTTTGACCGTCTGTATAATGATATATTATAATTGAATATTTATAGGTACAATATTTCATCGAATTTATACATATCTTTATTTATTTGTTAATATTATTATATACTTTAGCCAGTTACAACTTATACATATTTATGAATTCTCAGAGTATAATTCAAAAAGTTAAATCATTTCTGATAATTCTTAATGGAAACGTTCCAAGATGGTGTTATATTTTTTGTCCCCATTTTATTTCTTTTCTTTTCTTTTTTTTTAATCCAAAACGAGGCAGATGTTTTTGAACAAAAATATGATTGGTGAGCTCAGCGTCGGCGGTATTGCCTTTGCCGCCGCGCCAAGGGAGCAAATCTCTTAATTTCCGAACACTCATAACTTTCACGGGTCCATGAAAATAATCTAAAATGTGTTAGTAATTGAATTAAAAAAATAAAACAAATAAAAATAAAGTATGCGTAATAGTGGTGGCAAGACAGTGAATCGAGAGATATTTTTTTTCATTCATTCAATATCCTTTTGGAAATTATGTAAAAAAGAATACAGCCAAGTGAAGCATTGATTTTTTTACCGGAAAGGGCGTGAGGCGGCGAGGGTATCCGACGTGTATTTATACTTATATATATAGTAAATACACATGTATGCATATCACATATTATACACAATATTATTATTATTATACATATATGTATAGTGTATAGTGTATTGCTTTAATATTACAATCACCTGAGGCCTGTAGCTTGCGGGGCGACCGTTTTTCACCTTCTACCGCCACGATCCCGTGTGGATCGCTAAACAATGGGAGATAATAATAACATGTTCTACAACAATGAACGATAAATCGCTACTGATGTGGGAGCTGCGGGAGAGTCAAATTAATTTACAATGAAACAGCGCGGTGCGAGAAGACGTGTGAGACCAAAAATTATTGTTAAAAATTAATTTATAAGTCATAATAGCATTATGCTTAGGTATAATATAGTTGGTATAGTTATGGTACCAATCCATAAGAGACACCACGGAATCGTTTGTCTAGAACGAGCCACGAGTGTTCATATTTGGTCGTGTAATAATGGATTCGAGACGATAATATTATACTAAAGTGAGTTTGTGCGCAAATAGTTTATACATCGTATTAATAATTTTCAATCAAGAATACAGACAAAACACGTGTTTTATTAGTTTAAATATATATATAATATAATATTGTCTTGAGTAATATCCTGGTCATTAAAATTATAATGAATGTTATAAATTATGTATAAACTTGGAAAATGTTCAGGTAATTTTATTTCCAACCTAATCACTAGATGAACACTTCGTTGAATATTATAATCGGCTTATATTTTTAATTATGTTTGTAATATAATTTAAGATTGCAAAAAAATTCAAAAAATATCTGTATCCGACGAAATGCTTATTAAAATGTTAATATTTTTATAATGAAAATCATTTGTACGAATAATTTGTGTTTTTATTTCAAGTTGATTCAAATCCAATTCCAACATCAAGTCTGATCAGAAGTCATGATATCAATCCTTAATCACTATACTTTCTTGTCATAAAAATTTATTTTTATTGTTTTGAAATAACTTTATTCAAGGGAAAATGTCAAGTTTGCTGTCGCATAAAACGAAACTTATACTAGTGTAACATTATTTTACATTCACATCGGTAACGTTATTATACAATTTTATTTGGTTTTGAAAAATGGAAATGTGCAAGTAAAATATGTTCGTATTTATGTATTATATAGGTTCTGTATATTTGCATGTATTAATACGTGACGAGTAACTTTTTGACAAATTCTTGGTCGGAACTTCTATAACGAAGCCATTACGATTATATATTATATTATATATACTTCAATACTTGTAACGTTCCTTATTAAAACTTATAGAATCATCGTGTGTATATATCTCATAGCAAGTGATAATATTCTATGCTGTAAAATTATCCGCTTCGCTTAAACCTCTAAATGAAAATTATGGGACATTTTGAGAATATGCCATAACTCCTGATCAAGTTTCAGATGCCTTGTTAGCTGAGCTCGTTACATATATTACAGCTTTTAACTCCTCTGATCGGGTTACACGGTATACTGTATTTTTTTTAAGTCTATTAACAACGTCTCTAATATCTTAAAACATGTCATACCATTGAAATAATTTAAAACACATAATTTTCTTCTTTCTCGCTCGTATTATCAATAATATTATATTTTACATTTGTGTCAAATCAAAAAAAAAATATTATAATAATAATATATGATAAACTATTGGGTTTGGTTAAAATTAAGCTAGCTGGTAGATTACGGGGGTTAAATTGTCAACTAAATCATCAGTACTTTATGCATTTTTATATTTATAATTTATACGTTTCAATAATTGTAGATATCTGATTAGTCAATTGTTTTAATATAAATTACCGTCGTACCGGGTTTATTATTATTTACAAAATTAATTTATTACAAAAGTCATATTGTATTTTTTAATTTTAACCATGCGGTATACTGATGGTTTAATATGGTTGAAAAGCTAACATTGTATGGCGTATACCTACTAGCATTTGAATAAACCATATTGTACACGTGTACAATTTAATAAAATAGGTACAGCTAGATTGGAATAAGTGAAGTAGAATTAAAAGATTAGTAATTTAATATACATTTTAAATTTAATTCGTTAATTATCATAATAATTGATCAAAATGTTTTGTTGAATACAATTAAAAGTTAAAACATATATTGTGATTTGAATAAAAAGTTTTCTTATCGGAAATTAAAATAAAATAATTTTAAAACTGATTGAAATTCATATTTGAATGAATATGTCGTAAAGAATATTAAGTTGTGTAATATATATATTATGTTCAATTACTATTATATATTTATAATAAATTACCTGTGATTTGTGGATATTCTATAATTATTAACGATCAACTAATAAGGTGGAAAATTATGTTACCACTCCATAATAATATTAAATGTATGATAGGTTGTTAAAGTCTAAAAATAAAAAAGATAACACAGTTCTGCGATGAACATAATAGTATTAATGAAACCAAAGACGTTCTAGAAAAAAAAATTGAAATATAATAATATAAACAAAATATTGTGTAAACAGTTCTCGCATGATTTTCGTTAAGCTTATTACTTACAAGTAAAAATATTGCTTTATTTTATACAGTGTTGCCGATGTCACTATCACAATATATAGTAACATGGTAATATTTTTATGGTTTTTTCCAAGAAATATATATTTAAATTTAAATGTGTCAGCTTAGTTTTTTTTTTTTAGAAAAAGAAACGAGAAATTCAAATTTCAAAATATAATATTTTCAACATCCCAACAAGCGATTGTTCACGAAATTAAAAATAACTTTGATAGAAGATTACAAAGCAAAAGCCACTTACCCAGTTCTTGCGAAGTTTCCCAAGTAGAGTATCATAGCGTCAGACAATAAAGCTTCTGCTTTTGTGAAATTTCTGGAAAAATGATTCATGCCATCAGTTACCATTGGAGCGCCGAACATATATGGAAGCTCTTCTCCGTGAGCAGTACCTATCCTCTGTAAATAAAACAATTAAGCATTAATATAACATTAAAACAAATAGTTTTTACCATGTTTTATGTAAATAAGAAAGAATAAAAATAGATTTTTAAACATAGGCTACTCAGTTATCATAACAACTCGTCATTTGAATACAATAAAAAATAATAATTTATATGAATATATTTGCAAAACAAATAAATTCTATTAAATACTAATTACTTAAGTATTTAATACAGTTTTTTTTTGAGAATATTTTTTTTATAGTGTTTCATTGTATTTGTACTTGTACATACGACTTGCATACCCAACATAATATTATTGCAAAAATTATAGTATTACCTATGTAATTTTTGATACATTTTAAAACTTACTAAATGTTTAGGTAAAATAACAAATACATAATATTTAGATTTAGATTACACACAGTTTTGTTTTAATATATTATATAGGTTACATGTAGTGATAAATTTAATCATAATTTTCAAAATTTAATAAGTTGAAAAGTTAATGAATGACACAAAGATAGCCTTACATATATAAGTATTATTATTTAAAACTAAAATGCTTATAAAAAAAAATAAATAATGGATTTATTTACTATGATGATAAATATCCAAGAGATTACTGAAATGTATTCATAATTTAAAATTATATTGATATTAATTTTAAAGAAAAATATTAGAATATAACTTGAAAACAAAATTCTCTGCATTTTTAAGTCATTTTAGTATGGCGTATTACACCTAAAATACACAACATTGCACTTAGACTTTCCCCATTGCAACACTTATTCTAGTTACTCTTACTTATACAAAAATACGTAAAAGAAACCAAAACAAGGATTTAAACCACAAAAACCAACGGTAAATTAAACTTAGAATGATTCAAATATATTAAAATAAGTACCGAGATGAAAAAATACGCAGATGTAAAAGACGGAACACCAAATGTTAGTAAAGTAAGATTTGTTTTTATTTAGAATTTAGTTATATAGGATACTCGGGGGAATTTCAGACTATTGGTGTGTTTTAATTTTATAAATCACCGTCTCTTGGCAAAATGTTGATACTTAAAGTTATAATATAATATATTATATTAATTGCTCCCTTGCAATGTAAAATACTGACACCCAACCCAGTGATGACATCGATTCTTTTTCAATTCCTCAAAGAAACTAGCTCTCCTTCCTGCTCTAGAAAATATAACATATAGATGCACATAGTTTTATATCACATGACGTGACTACAATAAATTGAACAGGTTTTTGTATCATATTTAAAATAATTTGTATACAACTTCAATATACTGTATCTTAAATAGCAGTTAAATACTTAAATCCATTGTTTGGTAACGCCATTAACCGTAGACGTTGAGACGTATAAATAATACAAAATATATAATATATTATAATATATCAAATGACATTAAGTATATTTATTTCATACACGTATAAACCATTAACTATAATAGAAACAAAACTATAATATGATTATGTATAAAATATAGCATTAAAAAAATGTTTCCGCTTATTTTTTTGGTCTTGGAAATCAATGATTGCGAAATAAAACTAAATGTTGACATTAGTTATGTATGATAAGATTTGTAATTGTAAAGTTACTATTGTGACTATTAATTATTGCATTTGGTAAAGAAAAGAAAAAACTGGAAATATTACACGTTTAGAATACACCTTTGAATGAATCTTAAGGTGAAGCTACTATAATTGTGGTTCACTTAGTGTTCTGTTAATTTAACTAAAAATAAAACCATACATTACTTCCATAATATAATATGGAAAAGTGTTGAGATTTTTAAATTATTTTTAGAAGACGTTATTTTTGTGTGTAAAAATAAAAAAACAATCAGAAATCTAATCTTCGAGGAAAAACAGATGTCATTATAAAATCAATATTTTCATTTTTCTACTGAGAATCGAAAAATTAAATCACTGTATTATAGCACTTTTGAGATAGGTACTACAGCATATTGAGTATTTTATCGTACACCATACTATAAGTTATTATTATTATTATTTATTTTTTTACAAAAGTTCTACCTTAATGAGTTTTTAAATACCTTATATATTACCTTACACAAAGAAAGTACCTATGTTGAATATTAATTTAATATTGCACCGGATTTTGAACAAATTATAATAAATAATATTATAAACAATCCGTAGTTTATTTTTGAAGTGTTTATTCTTGTTTGGACTATTATTTTATTTACCAGTATCAACATTCAACATAATAGTATGGTGTGTACAAGCACAGCTTCATTTATACTTGCAACAGCATTATTTAAAATATTTACACAGATAATATTAAAGTCCAAATCATCGATTTATTAATTATTTAATTCAAAAGTAGAACTTTAAAGTTTTAAAATTTTTTTATTTCGTATTAGGTGTTACGTGTTTAGTTAATATTGAAATTACTAACATTGTATAGGTACAGGGTTAATGCACCCGTTGCCAATGTAATTTTGTTGACAAAAATACACTCAACGGGAATAATGATTCTGTTCTGTAGAGCCAACCAAATTTGATAATTTTTTTTTTTTAACTAATAGATGGTAATTTATCTACAGGCAATATACCGCATCGTTATTCAATATTTTAATCTCAAACTTTATAATATTTTGTCTTCAAAAATAATACAATTTTAAGCGTTTTTTTATAAATTATATTATATCATTATTTGAAATAAAATAAATATCAGAGTTCGATGCAACCGGTAGGAAGTCATCTTCTTTCAGATAAAAAAATAGTTATCAAAATCCGACAATTCTACAAGGCCTGAGAATATTATACCTGTGAAGTCATTTTTTTTCTTTATAATGCACTTTACCAACCTCCTTAAATGTTCATCGGGTAGTAGATTAGTGGAAAAGTATTATAATAATTAAGACGGAAACTAAAATATAAAATTGTATTTTCAAATTTTACAGAATTCATTATTGTATTGTCAAAGTATGCAGTTAACTTAAAATAATAGAATTTTATTAATTGGCCCAACAAAGTATAGGCTATTTCAATGTCTTGTAAAACCAATGACCATGACGTATCATTTCACATAATATTATGTTCATTGCACTTTATTTGAATCTCTATAATATACATTATAATATAAAAAATTCAAAACTCAAATTATACAACATCGGTAAATAAATATGAATGATCCGTCGCTAAGCCGTCCAGAAGGGCTTGATCGACTATATATTGACTAAGCCGAAATCTAAAATTACTTGTCCCTTTCTAGTTTCAACAACAATAACAAACTCTACCGAGTACATGCGGCAGTATAGTTATTGGGTAAATCCTATTAAAGCTCGACGTTGATGCATTTGCATGTTTTTATACGGAATGGACCCGAAAGTGGCTACGTAGATTAGGCTCTGCAAACTTAAATATAGCCAACTTCGGCCGCCATAGGTCACGCCTATCCTATTTTTTATTCGCATATTATATACTTCGAGGTTGTAAACTAGGATGTAAATACCTTTATGTAATCTGATTTAAAAGCATCCTATCTTACACATGTCATTGATTATAATTTTTTTTCCATGGAATATAAATTATATATAATTTATAATAGTTTACGGCGTTGTTTAATTTCAGTTATTGACATAGGTAAATATGTTTTATTTTTATTGTCGATAAACTACTGTGAAAATTCTTAGTAAACGTCAAAAGAATAAATAATGTTTGCTTGACTACTTTTAAAAACTGACAAAATGTATTAGTCTTTGAAAATCATAATATGACGTCATGACGTATTTCCTGCAGGTCTCGAAAAGTTATACTTTATCGGTGCACAGTAAAACGCGGTCCATAACGGCCAAACCTGCGCGTCGGCGTATATTGGAGGAAGAGCTAGAGCGCCTCCTCAGCTAGTATTTCAAACAAATTGTATATTGTTAAAAACATAATTATAGGTACTAAAAAAAACAATATTATACTATACTGAAAATTGTGACTTATCCCCCCCCCCCAACCAAGTCTCTGAAACTCCCCATATCATATTAATATTATAACATTACATAATAATAATAATAATAATAAATACATTAAAATTTTTAGTGCTCGTCAAACGCGCCGCCGTCTCGAAAGTCGGTCAGAGAATAATATTTATTATAATATCGTGTAGAGGCGTTTGTGTTCGCGTTTTGAGCACCGACATAACAACATACACATAATAATGGGTAGGTATACATTTTCCGACGTACAACTACACGTACACACTCGACAGGTCTGCAGGCAGTCGAGTGCACAAGTCGTCGGTGGCGGCGCGCACAGTCTCGTTGCGGCCAATTTTAAATATCACCCCCCCCCCCCCCCATACCCGGAAACCACCCACTCGCCCACTCACACCCTGCACACAAACACTCACACACACACTCGTACGAGACACGGTCGCGGCCACTCGAAATCGGTCGGCGCGGACGCGACCAGTTGGAAATCCCGTCGAGGGCACGTCCCGCCCGAGTACAACATTATAAATTATATTATATTATATTATATTATTATATACGTATAACTACGCGTCGGCAATAATATTATAATATTATTATTAAATCATCTGGTCTGCTTGATTAGCATAAACAGCAACAACGGTTTTACGCGCACCATACATTTTGACACTCGACGTTTTTAATGCCTATTAACCTGTGCAGACATCGCGGTGCCACCCACGCACACGCACACACAGATATTATATTATATAGTTTATGTCGCCATAAACTATATGGCCTATATGGGTGGGTGGGGGTGGGGTCGACAGAGAGGTGTATATACCTACCCGCCGGTGAATTATTACGGTGTTTAATTCGGACCCGCCGGTGCTGATTTTAGCACTTTTCGCGGCGGCGTGTGAAACGGCCGTGTAAAATTGTTAAGCCCCCGAAAACTTGTTTGTACTATTATTATTATTATTTTTTTTTTTTTTTGGTCCGATGTTGCTATTTTTTTCTCTCGTTCCAAACGCGTATATCAGCACCGGTCGTCGCCGTCCACTTGGCAAGCTGCAGTGTTACTATGTGTACTCGGCTCATAAACGAGAGTGTGTCTGTCTTTAATTCGCTGGTCTGCCAGACCGCAACATATATATATAATATGTGTGTGTACGCGCGTGTATAGTATATGTATGTATGTATGTATGTATGTATGTATGTATGTATGTATGTATGGATGTATGTATAGTATATGTATGTATGTATGTATGTATGTATGTATGTAAGTAAGTATATATATCATTACACCTATGTATATGATTTGGGCGTTGACATACGCATATACGCGCGTAGCGATAATATAGGATATATATAATATGTATAACGAAAATGTTAAAGTACCCATACGACTGGCTAACGTACTATATTTTTTATTCAACGAAAAAAAAAAATAGTACATTTTCAACTCTTAAATATTTTATACGTTGCTCTGTATATTATATTATATATTTTGTATATGCTATATAAATGCTTTTTTTTTATCTTATTTCAGAAACTTTATCCTGGACCGTTAATCATAAAACTAAAAACATCATTTTATTTATTTTTATTCTAAACGTGCGAACTTTATTTTTTTAATTTTTTTTTTTAACACTAGAAATAAGAATTGTAATATTTTTCGTTTGTTTCAAAACTGTTCGGGGAGATTATGAACAACGAAACTGCATTAACTCGGATGTATATACTTAAATGTTAATTTCGATATTAATGTATATTATAAGCACACCATATTAATATATTATTATTGATTGCGGGGTGTCAAAAAACATTAATACGTATTGTCGTATTCATGGTATATTTATCTCATCAGTGAGCAAGTAATTTAAAAATAACTACATTCTTATTCGGAGTAATAAAATAATAAAAAATATGTTCCTTCAGACAATAAGCTCTGCAAATTAATTGTATAATTTAAAATAATATCGTCTAATTATATTGTTTTAAGTGATATTATTATCATTTAATAGGTAGGTTTAAAATTGAATCATGCCACAATAAACGTATAGTTTTACCACGTTTGTTATTGACAACGAGCAGAACAATAAAATATAATAGGGTTTAAGCAATTATTTCGTCATTGATCTTATTTTTTTATCTGTTTCCTTTTACCATCATGATTTCTATACTCAAGGGCCACCAGTGTGACGAATGATAATCCTATAGAGTACAGACACAAACGTGAGGTATGTTATTTATTTATACTTAAATGTAATGCCACCGATAATTTTTATTGCTAAGCCTTTTTCTGCAGTTTATAATTACTTTTCAGTCACAAAAGCATTAAAGTGTTTACGTACATGATGTCTCTTTACTGTTTTAAAATTCACGTGCATTAAATTAATAATGAATTAAGTCAATGGATATGTTTACCTAAAACGATTTCATTTGTATGTAATACTCATAGATCTTTTATTTACTCATGATGGTAAAGGTTCTACAGTGTAATGTGTAAATATTAAATTTTAATTAGAAAAACCATAGAATTACAAAGTCATTGGAACTTTGTGAAATTTCCCAACTGGCCTTCAAAACAGAAATAAAATACGTAATTCGATCAAATTAATTTGATTTGAATTATGCATTTTCCATTAGAAAATATTTTAAAAATAAAATGTAATATAAATTATTCGTAGAAAGCATTTAATATACTATTGTATAAATAATTTATCAACTTATTTATTATTTTGCGACTTGTCTTAGACTAAAACACGAAGTTTTTGATTAATATAAATTGAACACAATATTATATTGATTTCAATTTGTGGGTATTATAATAATATATTACACGCATTTCATTTTTAATTGAAAGCAGGTTATACATTGAATGAAATGCGGAATATATTATTTTGTATATAGTAAATTAATTCAGTTAACAGCAGAATTGTATGCCATACCAATCGTTTTTTTTTTAGATATATTTATTTATTCATTTTCAATGTTGATGAATAATTGAATTGAATTCATTACTAAGTTCAGTTAATTTATTTTTATTATTATTATTAAATGTGGTCGTCACGACTTTGATGATAGATTTCATTTTCAGATAATTTTTAATTATTGTAATTGCTACGGACGAACGAAGAGACAATAATTATTCCAACGACTATAAAAAAATTAATAATTTTTGGTATTTTTGTTGTATGCGACTTGATTATATAGACGTTACTCAGTTACACCCACAAATTCAAACTTGATGTACGATTACAATTGGGTGGACCAATCAAGTTAATGATGTTTTAGTGTATTTTATTATTTTCGGTTTCTATAATATCTGTACAAGTTTGTATGTTTATAGAACAAATAATTTAAGTAAAAAAAAAAAAAAAAAATGGTAATAATTAATTTGTTGTTTGTTAAGACAAAATATGTAGACTGTTATGTACTTATGTTTTTTATGAACGGTAGGTATGTTATAAATAGTAATGTTGTAAGTATTTCAGTGTGGTATTTTATTGTTGTTGAAACTGTTGTTAAAGTTTAGTATCAAAATATTTTTTCTGTATAAATCAATATAAATTGTATAGTGTATACTCATGTTTTACTGTCTTATTTGAATTATTGTACTATTATTGTAATTTTATAATCAAATTTCTCTAACGGCTGAAGTATTTTAACGCCACAGTGCAGAATTTTTTGGAATGTATATTGTTTGTATAAATCCATTTGTGTTAAAAAGGTTATTTATTTACTTCACTAGATCTAAAGAAATCTAAACGGCGAAATCGTTGTAATTTATTTTTAATATATTAAGTAATTTAAAATACATTTCCGGATTAATTTTATATTCGTTTATTGTAGCTATTACCATTAAACTATTTACGAGTCTCATTAAATTTAGATTAAAAAAAAAATGTAATTTTATATTATTACATTATTTTTTTTATGAAAAAAATTACATTTCTGACAATACCTTAAGCGTGTTCTCGTCAGCGAGGTTGGATTAGGTAATCTATAGGTAGGTAGGTACGTACTGAGCGTCACAAAAGGCTTATATATTATAATGGTGCAATATAAGTCTCGAGGAATAAATAACCAGCGAAAATCTATTCTAATCCATTGCGATGTCAGGGGGTTAAAAACATACGAATAAATCTATGTATAAGGGTGCACGCGAGTGCGTGTGATATATATTATTCCCTTATCACGTTTTCTTCTTTCTTTTGACCTACTCGCACGTGTACAAATGACATTACTTCCTCGGTATTTTATCCATTCCACATTATACGTTTAATTTCACCGTATCAATTATTAGATATACAAATCGTGGCGCATAAAAAAATATGACTTTTAAAAGTGTTTCTTCCGTAGTTTTTTTCATTTCATTTGACAATGACACCCGCAGGAACGTTTTTTTCTAAAATACACACTAACACGCACTCTCGGGAGGATTATCGGAAACGCGAGGGCTGTAAAGAATTCGGCGAAAACCGTTGTCATGCGGTATTATAGTAGGTAAGTAGTTTCTTTTCGTATATTATATATTATCATACCATGATTATAGTTGTACGTAAATCCGGCGATATTATTCAAATTGGTCTGATATGAACGACCTGATGGGGATTCTTCATTCCTAATTTCAGCCGCACTATCACGCAAAACATAACGTCCTTTCGCGATTTTTAAAAGATAACCACTCTTACCCAAGAGACGATGTTAATCCCTTCGGGTACACCGCGTACAGTTGCGCACACACCACACACACATAGTTTCCAGTGCGCATATATATACACATTATACACACACGAGATCGGTCCGTAAGTCAGAAATCTCGTTATAGCTAGACGTATTTTTTTTCACCCGACTCCCGAGCACTGCAGTCACTTGGGCAGAAAATCCAAAAAGGCGTATATATAATATATTATCTAACCGACAGATCTAACGCGCGTATCACGCGGAAAAGCGAAATGATTATTCTTTTCTCTCGTTTTTTTTTTTTGTTGTTCACGTCACGGCCTCTCCTATACCTAACTTAACCGTTCCTTACACGGTTACACAACGATTCCTATTCACCCCACTCACCATTCCGCATGTCGACGGCTCCATTTGTATACTAGAAAACGCGTATACCACCTACCCATACGCAATGGTCGTGTTAGTTCCGTATACGGCAAAGTTATTTCATTTTCGTAACTCGGCTAGTATTTTTGGATTTTCATCAATTCGGTAAATAACTCAATTACTTTAATTTTTAGCTAAACGATGTGTAGATGGTTTCAACTAGTATACAATATAAATTTTATATTTTACAGTTACTCGCAAATACTAAAATATAGTAACTCGTATAAGTAGAAAAATGAAACACGTCTTTAATGTCACTTAATATAATGAAATGGTAAGCAGTTCGCTTGTCGTAGGACAAGTTTGAAGTTGGTTCGCTTTAGTATTTACCAATAAAATGGAAAACAAATCGTAACTGGACCTCTGGACTTGGATCGCTTTTGTACAGAGTAAGAAAGGAGATAGTGACTAAAAAACAAATAAATATTATCGGCGGTCATATTATGTGATGATACTATATTATGTATGCCTTCGGAATCGATAAAAAGCAGAAAACCAGAAATTCTATGTTAACGAGTTTACAGGGAAATTGCGGGATTTATTGGTCGGTAACAATAATATGGATACGTGAAATAGGAACCACCAGGGACGAACGGATCAGGCCAAACATGTAAAACCATAAAAAAAAAAGTGAAAACAAAATATACAGTTGTCCGCTGGAATATTAAAACGAGTATAAGTAAGTATAAGTAAATAATAAAACATTGATACGTATTACAAGTAAGTACCTATACAATGCACAATGCATAATACACGGGTGACTTTATTTCAAATATAATTCAGTCACATTAAGCCTCTACACAATAATGTGTCTAAATACATTATAAATAACCTATACTATAACAATTAAGTTATAGTTTTTTGTGCTTTTAGAATAAATTACTATTTTTATAAAATCGATTTTTAATTTTAGATTTTGAGAAGTGTGACGAATGTTTTTGTTTTACATTGAAGTGTGTGTGTTTTTTTCGTATCTGTCGTTTTATTTTGGAACGGTAAAAATGCATCAATGATCATTGATCAATCTAAAATCATTTACCTGTATTTTCAGGTTATTTATTTTTGAACAACAGCCCCCACATATTTTGGGAATACATAGTATGTATGTAACGTACGTAACTGAAAATAAAGATGTTTTTTTGAGAAAGTGTTGTTGAGTAAATACCAATCATTGAAGCAACGAGTCAAGGGTTATGGTCTATAGCATTTAAAGTAAATAATAATATTATACTAGATACTATAGTGTGTAGTGAAATTTTGAGGGGCGTATAACCCTACCCTTCAATTGTAAATAATATACTGTATATTAGGTACCTCAATATATGTTCAATATTTGTACGCGTTGAAAACAATTTGATGTGTTTCAGAATAATATATGAATGATTTTACAATTTACAGAAACATATTATACACTCTGCTGCAGTATTCACACAATAATATTGTATATTATAATTATAATAATTATAAGTTAAAAATTACGAAGACTGCCATCAAAACATATTACAAAAGGTACAATTTTTATAAAGTCGTAACGTTAAAAAAAACCTTCACCGTGTGAGATCCGATACACGTTTCACTTGATGTCCATTGTACTTTAATAATACGGGTAAGAATGCGATATTCTGCCAGTCCTAAAATATAGGTACCTACCCACGTACCCACACGTACCTACCCATCTACTTTCTGACATTTTTTCGAAATATTATATTGGCTTATACTATCCGTGCCTCATCGGTATATAAGTGGGTGTAGCATGCGTTATGCGTCCCTTCATATACCCGCGATGGCATCAATAACAATAATACATGCGCCGGTGTCTTCGCATAATACACATGCCTATATATAACTAAAAAATATGTGCCACGTGTGTATGCGATTTGTCAACCTATTCATATTCGTATTATTTATACGATATATGGTCATGCGAAACAAAAACGTTGTCTTACGCCGTAACAAATCACAATGAGATTCGTCCGTATATACATAATAATAATAATACTATATACGTTACACGATGTTTATACAAAATGTTTGGAATTACAATATACTATATTTGTATTCCGGAGACCATACCAACAACATAAATACGCTACTGTGGCAGTTTTGTTGTTAGACATTTCGTAAAGGTCGATATAAAAAAATAATAATATACGTCGTAAGATAATGTACAGAGGTGAACCCGCAGAAATTGATCTCCGACGATCATTTTTTTTTTACAATCTTTCCTATTTCTTCTAAACGAATGTACAAATCCAATGAGAAATAAAAATTTACAGAAATATTCGTGTAGTGAAAAACTGAAAACACGGTGATACTATAAATAAAACCATTACAATAATTATTATCAAATAATGAGTTATCTGTTTGTTTAATTTTTAAAGAATAATTCAAAAAATGATGGCTATAAAACACGACAAAGTGGGTACTAACGTAGGTATTGTAACTTGTATTTTGACTTATAATCTAACTTCCTAAAAACTGGAATACAATTATTTGCTTGTGCGTGTATGACTATAATATTGATGGTCAATAATAATTTAAGGACATCACAATACACAGAGAATTTAGATTTATTAGAGACAAAGTTTTTTTATAACATAAATGTATATTTTGAATTTTTATTCATAAACATGATTTCGTTGAGTAGTAAAATATTTAAAAAGCATCTGTAAAAATATTTAATTCTTACGTCATAATGATCAATAATATACTTAACATATTATATTTGTATTGTGATATAATTTTAGTAATAATATTTTTGTTATTATACATTAATGGTCATTTAAGATGTATTTTTAACTTAAAGTTAAGTCTTAAAACTTTTAGTTCCATAGGTAGGAAGTGTTTGTATTTCTGATAAGCACAAATTCCTATACTTCAAACTTTTGATGAGTTTTCTCAACACCACTCACTTAAGTTTAAATTTAGGTACTTAATATTATCATGTCTAATTTTCCAACTATAAACGTTGTTCACCTTGATTATCTTACGAGTATTGGTTATGTTAGTTATCAAAATAGTATAACGACTTCTCAATTTCAAAAAAATTGATATTATTCTCAATGGGTTTTAATTTATAATCATAATATTCGCGCTGTTTCTCAGTAAATATTTTTTTTATATGAGATATATTTTATTATAAAATCATAAAATAGTACCTAAATGTGATCGTTTAAAATGTTTAAATACATTATTGCACAATATAATATTATAATCAATTAAATGTTTTCTTTTTTAAACAAACAAGCTGTGCAAAAACATAAAACTAAATACTACATTATTATTTTAAATGATATATTTTTAATTGTTTGAACTCATACTAATAATAAAATTAAAAACTATATTGTTCCACAGTTTTTATGGATTTTAGATTAATGACCGAGTATATTATTTAATGATATTAGCTCATGTATATTACTATTAACTACAAAAATCTTGTACTATGCATAGTTACAAATTATACCTTCGATTTCAAATAAAATCCATTCTTAAAAAACGATGGGATAAAACATTCCTTTTTTATAAATAAAGTTATTGTTACAGTTACTATAATATATGTATAGACATCTAACTCATGTAGATTTAGTGAACTTACCAAAGTTGAAATTGGAATTGAAAGTATACATCGATTTGATTAAATTGTTGGAAATTGGCGAATTGGATATAGTAACAAAACAGAGCACAGTCAATTCCAACAAATTCCCTAAATCATTCAAAACTTTGTTCGAATAAAATAACGAATTTCAATAGGGTATGCCTAACCTAGAAGAAATGGTATGATCTATTTTCTAATTTAAAACACTATTTACTTCAAAATATTTCTTTCATTTTTTGAAGAAAACAAAGAAAAAGTAATTTTTCAACTGTCTAGAAGGGAACAAAATTAATACATAATAAAACATTTTAGGTGTACCTACTTGAGGTGCAATATTATTATAAGTTGCATATTTCTATGACAAATCATCTTTTTTATATTAAATATTCACTACAACGAGATATTTTATGCACCTATTTTAAAAGATGTACTCAATCATCATTTATTTAAAATCTAATCGTTTATTTTCAAGACTTGTTCAATAAGATTGATTAAACCCAAGGGAGTGTAAACTTTCAATGTACCAACGCATTTTAAATTGATTCGTTATTTATTCATTAATTTCTTATTTTAATCGCATGAACAATTTTTAAGTCTGTGTAATTGCTGTCTTATTTTGTTGTAGTAATTAATTATGACTTAGAGACTAGAGTATAATGCATTCATACAACTTTATTTTTTACTATTGTAATATGGAAAAAATAATTTATTTAATTTGTTTTATTTATTAGTGCTGAGTTTTAATGACTATGTTAGTTAGTTTATTGATTATTATTTATTAATTTAAAGATGTTTAATGATATAATGTTCAATAAATAATTTAATTGAATACCTTAGTTGTATATTACAATAGTGTGCAATAATAATTGCAATATTTTTTCATTGTATTTGATTTTAGTATCAAGAATTCCAGTTTTTAGTATAATATAATATAATTTTATTTCTTAATATATTCCAGAATAATGTTGAATATTGAGTTATAATTTTGTTTTGTTTGAAAACCTTTTGGTACGTTTTCAGATTTGCTGTTATGCATTTTAATGGACCGTTCGTTTACATTGTCTCATTGTCAAACGTCAGATAATGAATAATAATAATAATAACAGTACTTTTTTTTTTATAATAGGTAAATTATATCTATAACAGTATAGTTATAATATTATGTTACACTGCAGTCTTATTCATTTGTAATAATATGTTAATTAAGAAAATCAAGAATTGCGTGTCTACGAGGTTAGACGCAGCTATATCGACAGTCGATTGTTTTATGACGATACAATTATATTTTAGACATAGTGTACAGTTATGGCCATCTCAGGACTGGCAGTTGCATGGGATTATTATTATTTTAATAATCTATTTTTCGCATGACATTGTATTATATTATCATGACATTCGGTACCTAAAATGCACGTCGAAACCACTTCGTGTTAAAACTTTATTATAATGATATGTAAATATCGCGATGTCTACACATCGCGGTAATACGCGGTAGGTATAATATGAATTCGCGCACTAACCTGAGGATAGTCGCCGTCCCTGGTCTGATAGTCGAAAACGTAGAAAAACGATTTGGTCCTCCGGTCCTTGTTCAGGTCATCGGCGGCAGGTGTCTTCGGCTGGCTGAGCATGTCACCCGTGTGCACCAGAGGAGCCACGTACTGGGCGTCGCTCAGAGCCGCAATCGTCGCGTCCCTGGTGTTGATCGGGTGCAGGACTGTCCGCTCCCAGTCCGTGTATTCGTTGACGATGGTGAAGAATATCTCGGACAGGTGATAGCTGTATGCGTTCCGGACGTACGTGCGCAGGATCTTGTCTCGGCGGTCACCTTCAAAGCCGGCCTGGAACGAGAGAGAGAACATCAGATGTATATTACGGAAAGGGATTTGAGAGAGAGGATCAGAAAGATATAATAGACAGATAGTCAGAGACGATGAGAGAAAGAGAGGGAGGAGGGTGAATGAGAGAGAAGGAGAGAGGAACTGTATAAAAGACAAACAGTGGCACGGGGAGAAACCGGGTGAGGGAGGGAAAAAAAAGGACTTTTAAGTTTCTCGTACGACTCGGCGATCCCACGGGAACGGGAATCGGACGTGACAGAAAAACGTGGTCGGGTATTATACGCGTTAAAACGAAATTTCCCTCCAGAGTCATTTCGGAAACACCTAAAAGAGAAATTAAAGAGACCAAAGTTTTTTGTTGTTCTACTCAAACCTCTGCCGCTTTTAGTTTCGGCCATCACAGCGTGACGGTGCCAATGATAATGCATTTCGTTTTCGGATTTGTACGACATTAATATGCAAACATAAACGTGGGGCACGCCTATCATTAGAAATCGAATTACGCTGGGCCGTGTAAAATGAAATGGTTTTTGAAGTCGTATTCAATACGGGATGAACGCAGTTAAGGACACCTGCAACGTCGTTTTATTCGATGATCGGAATCGAATGTTTAATTCTGATAAAAATGAAAAAAAAAACTTTTAAATATGAGTCCGTATTGAAAAAAATTATAGTACCATATACACATAATGAATATAAGTAAATAACCCTATTACTATTAATAATTTTCTATTGACGTTTTTTTGAGACATATTATATTTTGCGTCTTTAAGGATTCAATGAATTGGATACAATTTGTACGTACTCTTAATGTGCAATCAATTTGAAGAATCGTATTATTACAATATGTCATATTCACAAGAAATCTTATAGTTTATTATTCCTTTATACGGAGCGGAGATGTACAATTTATTAATTTACTGACATTTTATTAGATAGATATAAGTCCACTGTTATTATTTTAAATTTTCTGAATATCTTTTTTAAAATAAATTAACTATGTAATGCATAATATCGTATATATTTTTCATAAAAATAAGTACCTATTTATATTGCGCAATCAATAATAATTTAGAAACATACCTTGTTATATTTATTTTTTGATATAATTAACTTGAAATACTTTATACCTAGTTAAGTATCACACTAAAAACGTTGTATTAAAAAATACTTCAAGATATTTATATTGATCTGATAAAAAGTTTTAAGTTACAAAATGAAGAAAAAAAATAGTTTAATATATAAAGAAAAATTAATTTTTACAAGAATGATACTATATCTACTACTTTACGCAATAAATTTATTTTATAATACAGTTTCTTTTAATAAACTTGAATTTATGAGGGGTAAAACTGTCGGGATTCAAAGAACACTAGTATTCTGTTTTTATAGTGAGTAGGTATTGAAGTCATGGAGTTTTATAATTTCCATATTATTTTAAATTTTGAACTTCATACGTGATAATATTGTATTGTATATCATCTAGTTATGTTTAAACTTTAAAGTGACATACTTGAATGAATTTAAGTCTCCGAAAATTGTAAGATACAGCACATAAAACGATTCATGTTAAACAACCAACACATCAAAATGTCATCAAAGACGAGTGTAATTTCTAAATTTCCTGCCTAGACATTCGTTACACTATAATATTATGGCCAACCATATACGGATGTGATTACAACTATTAATCGACGACAAAAGATAATACATATAAGCCTAATTTTATTTGATATTTTTTTTCACAATTTTGTAGATTTTACCGGTAAACGTCCATTTTATATCTTTTAGCGACGAAAAACGTCAATAGAACGAAACGCACGTCGTCGGTATAGTAGAAACGCGATCGAGGGCCAACGGTATACGCTGTGTCGTGGTACATTCGATTGTACCAAACGCGACGAATGGAATAGGAATCGGTAGAACTTGTGATGGGCATGTGGAGTGGGCGTGTTACCTGTATGTCGTTGGAGCTGAATCGCCAGAGGGCCTCGCTTGTGACGACGCCGAACAGCAGGTCGTACTTGTTGATGCCGCTGCCAAACTCAAACTTTTGAAACTTTCGGGCTCCAAATGCCACGCTGGACCCGCTGTATCCGTCAAACTCTGGCAGCAGGTTGGTGATGACGTCCTCCTGGTAGTTGCTCTTGACCACCACCCCGTCGACGCTGGGCCCGAACGCGCTCAGATACGTGGGCAACGCGACGCCAGCGGACATCAACAGGTCCAGGGGCACTTCCCGCAGACAGTCCACGATCGGTTCCGGGTTGTTTCCGGTCCCGTCGGTTGTGCAGTTCACCTGCTTGGCCAGGTCCAGTGCGTACGACACGGGGTCCTCGACCAGGGCCCAGCTGCTCAGCGCCGAGCCCGACAGCAGTATCGCCCGACGGAACAATCCTGGAAAACGAGCACGCAATCGTTAAGTGATTAGGTATTATTTTCAATCCGAATTTGAGTATTAACCATAATGTCTATATTTGAATGAACGATCCTAAACAGGATAATCGTATATACCTATATATACACGTATAAAATCGAATTCAATTCACACATGTTTTGGGTTTCAATTCGATACCACACATACACGTAATTATAAAAATGGGTAAAACGTTAGCAAAATAAATCTAAAAACATAAAAAATGAATACCTGCACCGTTTTGACATCGATAAATTGTCCAGCTATAATTGAAAGTCCAATTAAATTTTTAATACTGTTTTCTACACCAAAATTCTTCATCAAAATGTGCTGTTAGTCATCACAGTCTAAACCATGGTTATGTCAAACACTTTGCTTCTTGTCATTTATCATCACACTATGCACTTACTTATCCACATATTATATCTATGATTTTAAAGGTGGTACAATATTCTACATTGAAGGGATAATTTGATTTATAGACTTGAGATGAATTATTGTTTTAATTATTAGATATTGCAAAAAAAAATATTAGTTGACGAATTCATGATACATGTTAAAATTTAATATCTTATAAATTATGATCAGGTATCAGGTAATATTTCGTCCCGTCCTTTATTCATAATATAATATGTAACTTCGTTTTGTTTAATTTTACAATATAAACCTACCTATTTTGAGGTACCGTATAAAATTGGGGTAATCTAGGGTTTTGCAGAGGATTCAAAAGCTTTAGTGTAACTTTACAGTTTATCTTTTACATATTATAAAGTTTATAAAAAAAAAAATATTTTTTGGAATGCTTTATCTAATTTAGTTTATTTATTATTAGTAAAAGTTGTTTTTGAAGAGGCCTCTAATGGCTCAAACCATTATAATTAATTACAATACTATTAATATTAATAGAGCTTACTTCGCCTACTTAATTCCTACATCTATTATAAGAAAAAACAATTATAATTTGTTTGCAATTCGATTTTGGAGAACAACTAAACAGTGTATATTACTCATTTTTATCGGTAACAACACTATTGTTTTATTTTTTAATAATTGTATTCCAATCAAATGTAAATTAAACATAGAAATAATAACGAAGATTCTAAGTATACTATGCATTAAAATAACCATTTACCTGTTAGTGAATTGTATAGGTAATCTAAGTCTACGGAGTTGAATTAAATAAAAATATTTTAATGGTGCATAAAATTAAATTTGAAATATTTGTGGACCATTGCTTAGAAACAACATTGTAAATATAATGAATTAATATTCAAGTGTCGGTCTTGGAAAAGGGTGTTATTCATGAAAGTATAATGAGTACCCTTTGTTTTATTGATCTAGAACACTATTACCAGGAAAGAAAATGTCATTATGTTTAAAAGAATTGTAGCCTTGGTCCATTAAAATAATTAAATGCTGAAAACTAGACATTTTTTCAGTGTTTCCTTAAAAACAACAAATTTGAATTTTAAAGAAACATTAATTTAAAAGTATCTTCTTAAAAAATATGTCAGTAATATTTGTTAAGTGTCTCATTCATTTATTCAATTGTTAGGCTTTCTTATAATTTCTTTTAATATTATCATGAAAACATTTTTTAAAAGCTTCTTATGACATTTTTCTAGATCCGTCATAGCGAATATTAAAATTAAAGATTTACAAATGGTTGTACATTTTGTTTATAACTATTAGAACCTTATTTGTATCAAACACTACAACTTACGGTTCGTAAGTTAAACTCCTAAATGTATTTCGTACACAATGGTATAATATTTGTAGATATCAGATAATAATAAATTGATTTCCAATGACAACGGAAATTTAATAAGTACTCAATACGTAAGTACTCAATACGTCTTTTACACTATTCTGATCGAAACGTTGCCGAAATTCTTATTTATCATAATATTTTTTTAGTGTACACTGTATAACTAGAAATGATATCAACAATATCCAAGTCTAGCGCGTCAGCTATAGAGACTTAAAATAATAATAATAATAATATTACTCTTTCACGTTTTTCCTGTAAAGGTCGTTAAAAATAACGACACTGCCGTGGTACGATGCGATTAAAATAATAAATCAATGTAATTTAATTATAATTAAATCCATTATTAATTACTTTCGATCGGGTAAAACGGGGATCGGAGTAAATCTCAAATAAGTGAGCTTATATCATGGACGTTTACACTATTCAGAAGTAAAACAAGTAGATAATGACTAAGAATAGATTAAGTATATAATGTATTTGAAAAACTACACTTTAGAGAACATCACGTGTGTATAGATTAATATAGATAGATACGCGGAAGGAGAAAAACATTAGATTTATGTAGAACGGACGTGTCCGACGGCGTTTGACATACGATCTTATATCGTGTCCGAGCACAATCTCGACCACGGATGACCGGACGTATAAATCTTTGGTAAAAGTAAACTATTTGAAAACACAATAAAGAAGACTGAGATATTCCAAACGTAAACAGTCAAATATAATTTATGTACAACATGGCAATGATGATAATATCATATTATATTATACGGCACATCCTGTATATCGATTAGCACAAAAATTAAGTAGGTACCTACCCAAATTACGTTTTTCAGAACACATTGTTAAGAATAATTATTAAAATAATGGTCCAAACACAGTTCATCGGGCGCAGGAATTTTTGGTAAACAAATGGAAAACACAATAAAGAAGAATGTGATCATGTGCGAATGGTAAATTTATTGATACAATTTATACACACTCGACCTGTGAACGTTCAACAAAACGATAGGTACGGCGCATCCGGTATCTCGATTAGCATTGATTCGAAAATGTGATAGGTACCCAAATTACGTTTGTCAGCAGAATGCGTTCGGAATCATTAAAATAATAGTCAAACCTATACTTGTTCTAAATAATGTGTTTTACCTTTCAAATCCAGTAGAGCGTGACCGAGTTTATAAACCCTACGGTGTGCATTAAGTATAAGCAATTCAAATTTATTATAACAGACTGTAATATTCAAAGTCTACAAGCGGAATTGCGTGTATATCTCTTTGTACCAATGTCCTATGGGGTGTGCAGACGATTAGCATACGATTAATTATAAATTATTAAATAAGTGTTCATAGAAAAAAAGTTATTTGAATAATGTATTCACGTTATTATTTTATTTTATTTTATTTTCAACCCGATTTAATACAGTCCTCATATCTACAAGTTATGTAAATATTATAATAGATATGGAAAAATGATTTATACATTACATGTTTAATGTTTAATACTTTAACGTAAAAAAATGTCTACCTATCGATGTGCAAACATTCAAGAACCTAACAAAACAAAAAATGTTGTACCAATACTTGTTACATGTCCATATTAAAATATATACTATACATTTTTTTTAAATACACATAAAAGAGAAATATTAAACATTTAGATTCCAAGCGAAGCCTTTATTCTTATGCTTTATACTTGAACCTTTTGATCGTTAAGTAATATCAATGATAATTTATTCGAGTAAATACCTAGTTCATATTTTTATTTTATAAACAGAATCATACTTGTTTTCGAACTAAATATATATATTTTTTAATGTTTATGTTAGATATTTATAAACGGTGTGGATAAATTATCAATAACATACTTAATTAAGATATAAACCACTCAGTTTGTAATATTATAGTATATTTGTTATTCACAATATTAAATATTATGATAATCTAATAAAATGTTGTTATTACAAAATATAGGACTTATTTAATAAGTTGTCTACAGTTATGGTTGTCTATTGGCCTTTTTGCTATATTCTACTTAACCAAAACAGATGATCTTAATGTCCAATGAATAACAAGGAACGTAATTCGTCTTGAATACGAGGGAAATAGTCAAATGTAAATTACCTCAATAGTTTCAATTACATAGACATAGAAATAATTAACTTGCATCGTCATCAATGACCAATGAGTATAATATATTCAAAATAAACCTATGCCAACAATATTATGTTGTGTTTAATGGAGATATTATATTTCATTTATATTTAATAAGTTACTTATACTAGGGTGTAGGAGTTATATTTTAAATGGCCAGTAAAAAAATCTAGCGAGCTATATGAAAAACGAATTCTAATTTATTAAAAATAATAAAGTGCTTATATTATTCTACATTATACATATTATGGAACAAAAATAATTAATACAGGTCAGTGTATATTATTTGAGCACGCGAGGCACTTAATTCGAGAAAAAAAAGTTTAAAATAATTTAAATAAAAAATTTGGTTTTGATACGTTTTAAATAACGTATAATAGATTCAATCAATCAAAACACTAATGAATATTGTCACTGTACAATGAGAGTATATATGAATATTATAAAATTGAACGAGGAGTAATAATAATAGTAATAAATACAACATAAAAACAATGACTGGCACAAAAATATGTCAATAATAAAACTGTATAATATATGTATATAACGTCATATTGTATTTTGCTTCGGGGACATAAAGTCTATTATACTTGGAACTCTTAATATAAGCGTATATGCGTGTTGTAGAAACATACAAAGACACATGATTTCTCCCTCTCTACTTCTCTCTCTCACACACACACACACAGATACATCAGCATTTGATCAAAATTTTGAAAAAATAACAACTTTGAGGTGGGTTTCAAAACGATTGTGTGCGATCAACCTGAGTCAGGGGCGGTGACGTGCCGTTGGCAGCAGAGCAGTGAAGTTATATAGACGTTGAGACAAACGAAAAGCGTGACAAATTACAGATCGGGGTTGGGGGGAGGGTGTTGAAGAAAGGAAACAGTCATCCAGACGGATCGGCTGTTTAAAGATAAGCGCGCGGACTTAATGCTCGGTTAAAATATGAGGATATCATTGACAAGAAAGAGTGCCACGTCCCCTCGCAGACGGAAATACACCCACCCACATACACACATACGACACTACTAACGCATGCGCACTACACACGCGTGTCGAGAAAATTAAACAGGTCCGTGTCCAAGAGACACTGTCGTTGGAATCTGCGGCCCTCGTGCTCGCTGGTCTAGTAAAATCGCTGCCACCGCTCGTAATGGATACAAATGCGAGACGGGAAAATCGATACGAGTAACGCATCCATTAATACATTTTTTATTCGTGCGCGGGCTATATATTGTAGTCGAATAATAATAATAATAATAATAATAGTAATGTCCCTGGCGTAAGTTATTATTCATAACGTTCGAAAATTGAAACACCGCGAATGGAAATTTATTCCCATCTCATGTGCACTGCGTTTGTTCGCATTCTCTTAGCTGCCGTCAAACACACACACACACACACACACACACACGCGCGCGCGCGCGCACACGAGTTAGGTAACTCGTGAATTTTTCGGTGTTTTGATCAAATAGCCAAGTCCGTGATGACGTCATAATGTCGTGTATTCTATCAAAGCCTCCAGTCGGCCATCCGAGGATACTCGAAAACATAATATAGGTACCTATGTCGTATGTGCAAACTCAATTCAAACGAATGTTTAATTAACTGACCTATAAAATAAGCTTATTATTATTTTTGTTGTTGTTGTATTTTATTTTTTTTAAGCTTCACCGCTATAGCTTGATACTATATCTAATTACTATAAATGCAAAGTACAAAGATATATATATAACTAAGAAAAATTATTTTTAAATTAAACAGCAGAGTCATCAGTTCTCATTATGGACTAACGTAAAAACACATGTTTTTATTATGAATAGTTAAATATGAAAATAGTTACAGATTTGTAAGAATAAAAAATAAAAATGAATTTTAGAACGGAAATGTATTATATTATTTTTGCTTTTTTCAATAATTAAAAATGTTGTCTGAATGAATAATGTTAAGTAGGTATATATTGTTAAGTACCTATACGCATAATGTTTGTTTCTGTCGAAGAGGAATAAAACGGAAACAAATGAATATTGTGTGTACACTATACGTCTGATCTGCTTTAGCACAACCGTAAGGTACGTACATAATGTTCTAGAGGATTTTCAAATGTCAACACTTCGCATTCTATACCTAATGGACGCAGTAAACCAATAATGAAAAATATATTTTAAAACACTAAATTATTCATAGATTCCAAATAAGTAGTAATTAGTTAAGAACTTGAAATACCATAGAACAAATTATGAAAATAAATTTAGAATACCTTTTATTTTAATTTTTCTTAAAGTACATAAAAATTAATAATTTTAAGTTTTCCTAAAACCATAATATGTATACCTACATGGCTATATTATAATATATTATGATAATGCTTAAATAATTAAATTATAGCTTCTGTAAAAGTATTTGCTGTACATTGCTATGGTAAAACGAATAACTGTTTTGAAATAATTTTTTACTAACATTTAAAATAATCTTCACTTTTTAGTTTACGCATTAAATGCACGAAACTTTTAGTTTAAAGGAAAGATAACTTTTAATAAAGCGCAACATCATTAAAACTAATACTCAAAGCTAACTTTGTATATAAAAATAAGTTAATGAGAATGTTCTATAATTAGTTTTAATATTCAAGTTCTGGATTGATATGTGTATATAATTAAAGTGGATAAGTTGGAATACCATAGATAATTATTGTATAATAAATAATATGACACAATGTATTGTTTATATATAAATATTGTGTAATAAACTGTCATAAACCGTATTTATGGAAGATATTTAATTTCGTTACTTAATAAGAATTAGTACAGTACCTATACCTATACCAGTGTTGAGCCGAGATAAAGATAAAGATAACTAAATTATTTATTTATCTAGATAAGATGAAATATTGTTTATATTGGTTTATGACACTCTTCGTAAGCTCGTAGCAATATAGAATAACTTAATAGTATGTTATAGAAAATGTCTATAGTTATTAGTAAATACTTTACCTACTTAATAAATTACCTATAAATTACAATAAAATATAAAAGCCGTTTAATAAATTTAATTATCCGGATAAATTCATCTAGATAACGGTGATTTTTATCTTAGACAACTGGTACCTACCACAGAAGAAATAAAAGAAATAATTTTTATGATAATTATTTATAATAATATCTTTATTGAAAAACAAATATAGCATCTCGAGATTTTTTTATTGTAGTACTTAAATAAGGTTTTTCAATTCACAAAATGTTTGTCGTAAATAAATAAATTGTGGTTTGTTGATCAAACATAATGCGGAACGTTTGAATAATAAAATACGGTCTTGTTTAATTAAAAGTTTCTAAGACAATTGCAGGGTATATTATAAGAAGATTAATGGCCAGCTAATTAGACTTGTTAGTTGATGTTGTGTACTTATCTGAAGTCTATGATAATATTCTTTTTTTTTATATAGGTAACAATAATTCATCCTGGTGATTAGCCACAGGCATGTTTTTACGACTAAAACCCATTGTTTTTAGAATGTTTTGAATGAAATTGAATCATTCGTCATTTTTTATTCGATTATAATTGCATTTATTTCACGTGCCTTTATTCTCGAACCCGTATGAGACCTTATCGACATTCTCAGGAATTAAGTTAAATTAACACGTGCGTTTAAATATTTAAGCTGACGGTAAGAAGTTAACTTTTTTATACAATAAAAATTATATATAGATACATCATACTATTGTATCATTCTCATATATTAAACATAATTTTATATGCAGTCATACAATATTTTTTTGATGTTAATAAAACTAATACTGAGCGTGTACCAATATTACTAGACAAACGACATAAATAATTGATATTAGTTTATGTTATTTTGAACTATAATAATTCCTATGTCTTAAAACTATTTACGTATCCTTTGCTTTACAATGATGTTAACGATGAGCGCATTTTTAATATAGAATTATTCATTTGAACGGTTATGCTATAATTTATGAAAAATTATTAAAAAAACTTACAATATTGTACATTTTTTTTATTTTAGTTGAATTGAAATGTTACATTACTGAACTATTCGATATCAATTACTATATTGGTCAGATAAACAATTCTTATAAAATGTATGAAAAATGTAATCTTACTCAAACAAAAAATTCGTGTAAATTCCATGCCCATAATATTATGTATTTTAATAATTACAATATTATTTTTTTGAATTTCATTAAATTGTATTCTAGTGTTACTTAAAGTTGATAACTGTGATATTCTTTAACTTATAAATATTCTCTTTTGATTTACTTAACTAACAGATTGTGTGCACAATATTTCATATTGTGAATTTTACTAACTTAGAATCTTTTAGTACCAGCTAGTATAATAATTCTGTTGGTTTTTCGAAGTTGTAACAGATAATATACAATATTTGGTCCTACATAAATTATTACTTCACTATTTTAATATTAATTAAAACCACGCTGGGCAAGTTAATAATTTTTTTAAACTCAGTTAAGTTAAGTTAATATGCACCAATACAAAAGTCTAAA
>NC_042494.1:162068092-162069212 GCF_005508785.2 Acyrthosiphon pisum | reverse complement strand
GTATATAGCAGTGGCGTGTTGACCGTGATTTTGAAAGGACAATTTCCCGATAGTTTTAAAGGGGTGCCGGTTGGGTGAGTACTGGATTTAGTGAGAAATTGTAGTACCCACAAGATTAACTTCATCTGAAGATGATATTTAATAAAGAATAATAACTTAAACAATAAGTATTATATTAAGTAGTCAAGGGGTGGTACCTTACCCGGTAGTTTATTCAA
Source organism: Acyrthosiphon pisum (assembly GCF_005508785.2). Lineage (NCBI taxonomy): Eukaryota > Metazoa > Arthropoda > Insecta > Hemiptera > Aphididae > Acyrthosiphon > Acyrthosiphon pisum. The sequence continues at coordinate 162,068,994 of NC_042494.1, read as the reverse complement.
AAAATAAATTGCTCGATAAAATACTTCACTTCACCATGCCACTGCTATATAGTGTTTATACTTAATAGTTCATACAGTATTTCTATATAAGCTAAATTTGAATGGTATAAATTGTTAACTTTAAACAGTTCACGGTACCTTAATATTTTTTGACATGAAAACGAAATAGGCCATAATAGTGAAATATAAGGACTTAAAAACAAAATAATTAACTTAACTTCTTAAAATGAAAAATTAATTCGTTAATTTCACGTTAATTAAAAAATAAATGTAGTAAGTTAACAGTTAAGTAAGTGAAAAGCAAAAGTAACTAGTTAAGTTAAAAAGTTAAAAGTAAGTTAACTTTTTAACTCATTAATGCCCAGCCTTGTATTCTAAAATAGAACAAACTAGATAAAAATATAAATTTATCAAACAATTCGGAGAAATGTAAACCCACGGAGATCAATTAATATTACACATATCGTTCTTTCCGTGTTATCGCAGTGTTTTTGGTTTTTTTCGGTGTAGATATCCTGTTACTAAAATTTTTTTTCCTTAGTCAAAAAGCTTGATAATTTAAGACAAACTTCCTCATGAGATTTTACACTGGTTAAAAAAAAACCGTCAGTATACCTGAACAAAATACATAGAATTTCCACAAACCACATTAATCAATTTTACACAATAGCGTGTTGACATATCTATTAATAATATTATCAAATAAAAACCAAATAATATAATATGACATAACACACAATTTTATTCAAATTATTTAGTACATATACAATTATTTACATATTATACAATTTATTTATTATACATTATTACAGTAGCATAGCCATATTTATAATTATAATTTAGATAGGTATACATTTTTACAAAACATTCCCCCTGTTTGGGGTTAAAATTAAGATTACACC
>NC_042494.1:162064561-162067992 GCF_005508785.2 Acyrthosiphon pisum | reverse complement strand
TAACTTCTACAGTTAGATAAACTGTCATATATAATATATTATTTAAGTTCACAGATATTTCAAATAATGTATACAATAGCTTATATAGTTTAAAATCTTAATATCATTATTTGTGCTGCATTTAGATTTTAGTGTCATCAACATGAATCGTAGGTTATTCGGGTTGCTTCTAACATTTTTACACGGGATAACAATACGCACGAATTAAGGCTTGCAGAAATGTGTCATCCACGAGTTTCGACTGAAACAATTATTCTACCAAGGAAACTGCAGTTACACTATATTATAATTTATCATAGAAGTCTCGCGAGATTTTTTTTCGTATGCATATTTGTTGTTGACTTTACTCATACAGTCACATGCCACCGGTTACGAACGATGAAAACTATTATTATTGTTGTTTAGTAACAAAAATTGTTTTTTATCGCTAAGTCGTATATTATTGAAAATCCAATAATCGAGATTGTTGACTCATGTTTTCGAAACGTGTGATGGATGTGCATTGTGCAACGACGTAACAAATGTTGCAAATTAATATTAATTTATTATGTTTTTAATCATGCGGGTATGACAATGTCGAGAAATATAATAATACCATTCGTTCTAATACAACTCATTACTTAATGCTCTGATTGAATGTGAGTTATTTGAAGCGCCCAAGAAATTTAAAAATATTTTTATTCTCAACGACAAAATTAACACTGTATACCTCCTGCATAGGTAATTGTCAGCCTACTATAAAACAGAGTGAACTATGTATACAACTATTTTATATATATATCTTTAAGTGTATCTCTAATTATTCAATGATTAATCCAATTTAATAACGCAGAAAGTAGTATTTTCAATACATTGGATTCTTATAGTAAATGTTTATACTTCTCAATAACATTCAATAACTAGGTTATATGGCGTATATGCTATGGCCTAGGCTATATGTTTATAATGGTAACACGTTAATATAAAAATAAGTATAGACATAAATAATTCTGTTTATAACATGTGCAAAATATTATAAGTCAAGTTAATATTATAATTGTAAATATATTTTAAAATTATAAAAAGTTACAAAAAATTATACCATAATTAATAAGAATATTAGATGTATTCTGAACGGCGGAGAAATCCACAGAATAAAAAATAGTACCCACACAGGTATCTAATACGTATCCAATATGTATCGCCTAATTAATAATATTTTATTTTATTTTAAGCGTTTGAGTCTGTATATTAATTTTATTTATTGCAACTTGTTGGTTGTTACCATGGCGTGATTAGAGGCAATGGTTTACAATGTTCCGAGGTTGCTTATTAAAAAAAATTCTTTTTTTCCGCTCATCAAGGTAACTATAAACAAGTGAACGAACGCTAACGTGCATTATAATTCCTAGTATCAAAAATAATCATCATCACGTTCACAGAATCGTGTGGATAATTTTTTTACAAATAATTTAATTATTCCCGTGTACCTATCTTATACAGGTATACATCATCGCAACAGACAGAATTACAGACGACTAATGCAATTGACTACATATTTACTGTGAAATTTCAATTATATACCGTATATATTTTTTGATATCATAAATGCCTACGACCGTTGTTAGTTGTTTTTGTTTGAATGAAACGTTTTGAACATACTGCAGATAAACACTCTATAACACTCGTTTCGTTTAATATAATATATATTGTGAGCACAAATATCCAATAACCGTTTTTATGCATAAAATATAATATTACGTACAATTACAATTGTAATTGTCAAAGACAGACATATGAATAAATATAATTTATTTATATGTCTATGGTAATTGTAAACGCATTTTAAAATTATTAAATTTCAATAAACTATATAATTATTGTAGCATAATCGATCAATATTCTGAACGACGCGCGACGGGTAAATTCAAAATAATCATTATCACAGAATCGTGTGACAGAAAGAATTGCAGACGGATTATCGTGGTTATAATCAACTATCTACCAATCGCAGTTTATAATAACTTTTCCTCTTTTTAATATACCTACAACCATTGGAGGTTTGGGTGTTTAACCCCCCGCCCCCACTCCATTCCCTTTTGTCACCAATAAAAGTATTATTTATATACGAAAACTGTTAAAAATCTGGTTTGATTCGTATTTAACCTCTCCTCTACGCCAATACGCCTATACAATATATTATGATTGTTAGCTGTCTCTGTTTCGGAAAAATGTTTTATAATAATATAAAAATATAAACATATTATGTACGGACAAACCCTCTGAAACACTCTAATCGTTTAGAATAATTTCGCACGTGAACTGCAATTATATAATTGGGTAACGCGCTTACTATACTTTAACTATTATGTTTGGTAATCACGTTAATAAGTAAAATTATTATTTTTGCGGCTGTGTACAATAATTTGTGCAGTAATGTTTAGCAGTGTGAAATAAATTATGATTGATTGAGCGTTGATGTATTAGTTTTTTTTAAACATAAACGTTCGATATTACTATTGGAGTTTTGAGAAAACTGAGCAAAAAAAAAAAATAATAATCACTCTCAAAAAGAATTAAAATTTTACTCGAGAGCTATCGAATGGGAGTGTAATAACATAAATCGTGCATCTTCATTTCTTATTAAATCGAATTTATCGTTTTGCCAAAATTAGAACCTTAATTACTTTGCTTAATATGCGATAAAAGTGCAAATCGGTCCGGCTAGCCGTTTGTTTCGAAGCAATTGGTTTTACAACGGTGGCGGTGCTTCAATTTTACGAGTTTTTATTGGAAAATATATATTTTTTTTTTTTGGAACTGTAAAAACGTGCATAAAATGAAGCTTTATTCATCACTTCTCCGACGAGTGGAAATTGAAAACAGATGGTACACAACATAAGATAGTGCGTTTCCTGAATTTTTCAGTAGTTTCTGAGAAAATCATGAACAGCGACAAACGTCGAGGACGTTAGCGAGCGAGTACTAGTTTTTTTTTTTTTGATAAATCTCGGTAATTTGATTAGTATTGTAACTGACTGCTGCTGCTGCTGCTATTTTTATTGTCAATTATCAAACCTATACTTATTGTACATAAAAAATTGTACAGATTGCAGATATATGTTTCAATAAAAATAAAAAACATTCAATTTTTGCACACGTCCGTTACATGACATTTAAAAATGGAAGCAGACGAAAATTAATAGGATTGGATACGGTTAATAAATTAGAGTAAAATATCATACTTCGAATGACGTAAATGAACCACCGCCAGCAATAAAGACGTCGAGAGATGCGAACAAATATGTAGGCACCGTATATTGGTATTAGACTAAAAACACAATTAGAGCAAACGAGCTATATATATTATATAATATCCATAAATGTGTATAGTTATTAACTATTATGACTGCACTTGCATCAGGTTATATCGCGTTTAGATTACTCAGCAT
>NC_042494.1:161956460-162064511 GCF_005508785.2 Acyrthosiphon pisum | reverse complement strand
GATTAAAACATAATATTTTTTTTTTTTGGTTAACTTTTTAATCGATCATTTTATACATGCATATTTTACTATAATTTAATATAGAATAGGTAAAGACGTTAATATCATCGAATTTCGATGGCATTAATGTATACTAATATTAAATTAAAATGTTCTTGGATTTAGTGATTCAACGAAGATTTCACTCCGGTCACATCTATTGCGCACGCAGAATTTTTCCAACGCACAAAACCAATCAAAGTTCCACAATATTATTATTATATTTCTTATGTGATTTCAATTTACAATAATTTTCAGATCATCATCGTGTCGCTGTATGTATATTTATATATGTAAGTACATATGTCATACATTTCTAGAATATAAATATAATATTTTATATTATTTATAATAACAGTCTGTTTAAAGGTAAACTTAACAAATCCTTTAGAATACATGCATGACGACGAGCATATATGCGATCTCACGGTGTATAATTTCACAAAGTCTGATCCTGACGATTTTGGACCCGTCCGAAAACGCTGAAATTATTCGACGCACGTAAACAAAATTACTCAAGTGTACGGATACTCCGGTTTAAGATGTAATGAATATGTTATATGTGTATAAAGAATACAGTCAACAACGTCTTGTTACGCGGAACAAATAAATAGGTAGGCAGCTCGGATGAAACTCTGCACCGTATAATCAACTGAATAAATAGAGAGAGAATGACTCCGGTGATCGAATTTTTAAATGATAATATGTAAACCGAGTCATCGCGGAGACGTGATTATGTTTCGGCTTACGAACATTAATAATATTCTCCCCAGACCGAGTTATTGTGCAGCATTTGCACATTTTTTGGTTTGCTATATATGTGCGTCAAATAATAAAATTATAATATATCATTAAAAGTGGTATAGCCGGTACCTATAGACAGTAATGTTCTATTTTGTATTTATATGCTCTTGTTCGGTTTCCACATGCGTATACGAGCCACGAGGTGTCTGTCCGACACGAAACCAACTTTAAATACGAGTCAATACATAAGAATATGAATTTGTCACTGTAAGAAAGTAGTTATTGTTTTTTTTTTTAAGTTCGTGTCAAATTTTATATCAATCATCACTCATAATGTAAAATACTAAAATAACGTCTACTGAAAATTCCAGCGGATAAAAAATCGATTTCTATGATATATTTTTTTGGTACACTGAAAAATACGTAGTTTGGTACTGTGAAAATATAAAACCGCGTATGTCCCCACGTATTGTATCTTTTGTCTACTATGAAATGTAAAATGCTTTTGAAATTGTACAAAATGTTTTGAAAAAAATTAAACAAAAGGATGAAAAAAAACCGTAATTGTTTTAATTGTTTAACATTTGTATGATGTTTATAATTTAAAACTACGCGTATGGTATACTACTATATATAAAGGTAGGTCTTTTTTTTTTTTTATAAAAATATCTTTTAATATAATATCGACATGGTCAATTAAACCAATAAAATAGAGTGTATAAAAAATCATAAAAAAAAGTATACCCTCAAAGCAAAAAATAATACCCCATGGCCTATATACATATATATACAATATACAATCAATATATATACAATCAATTTAAATTATTTAAATATAATATTTACTTTACTATTTTAGATTCTGAGTGGAACGATGAATGTATTGATTTTACAATGATGTGTGTTTTTTTTATTTTTTATTTTTTAATTTTAAATTTTAAATTTTTTTATTTTTGTGCCTGTCATCACGGTTTGGGGCAGTAAAACTGCTTCGATTTCGTATCTTGTTTTTAGCGAATTTAGTTGGTGCGTTTGGGAGGTCAAAATTTGAAATTTCCAATAGTTTTCAAAAGCGCCGTGAAAAACAAAAGAAAAATTAAGGAAAAACGGGAATTTTTACACAAAATCTGTTTTTGAGAAAATTGATTTTGGTTTTTGGTGTAACATTAAAACAAATGACCGTAGATACATGAAATTTTCACTAGTTGTTTATATTTCTATTTTCTCTACATGATAAAATTTTCAAAATATTTTGATTTGTTTTAAATTGTTTAGGAACGTTTTCAGTTTCCAATATTATTAGTTTTTTTTTCTATGAATGTCAATAAAACTTTATTTGTTGAGTAAAAATACTTGAAAATTTAATACAAGGCTCCTACTATATTGTTACAATGGCATTTGAAAAATATTAAAAATCCTTAGTCACAGTTTTTTTTTTAATAGCATTTAAAGTTCAAAAATTGACAAAATATGTAAAAATCACGAAAATTAGCAAATTATTTTGGGTTAAGAATTCATAAAAATTTTTCTTTTTAAATCTAAGATTTGAAAATATAATACAAGATTTCTCATAATATTGTCTACCTTTATCATAAAAAATGTCTACAAGAAAGCCCAAATTAAATTTTTATGAGCGTTTGAAATTCATATTTTTACAACATTTGATATTCGCTCGATTTGTCATATGACGATTTTCTTATTTTATTGTAATTAAAAAACGAATGACTGTAGATATTTGAAAATTTCACTGAATGTTAATATTTTTATTTTGTATAAACCATAAAATTTCAAAATATTTTGACTCTTTTTGAGCTGTTTAAGGACATTCTCAGTTTTCAATTTGTTTTAGTTTTTTTTCTATAAATATCAATAAAATTTTGTTTGTTTGGTAAAAAAGCGTGAAAATTTAATACAAGGCTCCTGATTTATTGTTACAATAGCAGTTGAAAAATATTAATCCACTTGCCCACTTTTTTTTTTTTTTGAGTACCTAGTTTTTGACTTCAATAATGAAAATTTGTATACTCGGTGAAAATATCTCGGATTATTCCTAAACTCGATAAATTTGTAGGGTCAACGTTTTAACCGTATACGTCTGTCGGTAATAATATCCCACGGCGTCTGTACACCATCGTGCGATGGGGATATATTCTATCCAGAGGGTGGTAACCACCATAAAAATTCCTCGTATTACGAATGGTGTATATTATTTAAGCATACCTGGGACCACGGTCGGCGATATCATCAAGAAATTTATGCAAGCGGCTCCGGGCCCGTGACCCATCAGAGAAACGTTCTCCGGATCTCCACCGAACAGTGCAATGTTCTGCTGCACCCAGTGGAGCACAGCTATTTGGTCCATCAGTCCATAGTTGGCCACTCGGGCCCTCGAGTTGGGCGAACCATTGGCGTTCAAAAATCCTGTAAGAAATTACAGAAAAAAAACCGATGATTATTGTAATATTATTATAACGTCACGCACTGCATACGCAACGAATATACCACTAATATATTATTGGTTTTTTCCCCGATAAAAATTCGAAGTGGCTCAGTCGATTTGGCAGTAAATACCAAATCCACTATATATAATATTGTATTAATTTGAGGAACATGTAATTGTATTGTACTCTGTTCAGAATAATAACATATCGCATTCGCGCATCGCAACTGAGTTCGAAGCTGCCAGACCACCTGGTGGCCGATTCGTCAATTATTCGCTACCTAATACTGCTATAATAGTGAATATTAATTGTGGAGGTAGGGGAGATGGATGGCCGTACAACGACGGATTTAGTTTGTTCTTATTCTGAATAGAGGATAATAATTCATAAGATATGTAAAATACAATATTGATCTCATTTCAATCATTATAATGGTGTGAATCGTGCACATTTATTATTCGATTAAAAATGTGTAATTTATTTTATCATACATTTACAATTAAATTCGTTTTCTAATAATATAATGTTTATAGAGGTTTTTTTATGATCGTCGATTTTTCAAATAGTGTAGGTATAGTATACGTATTATAGTGTAAACCAACCCAGTTCAAACACAAACAATGTACCTACTTGTTACCAATAAACCAATATGTATTTTATACGCATATTGTATAGGCCATGAAGTACACCTAAATATGACATTTTTACTAATAGAAAGGTAATAGAGTATTTATGTATACTATTATAGTAGTATATAATATTATATAGGTATCTATATAATAGATATATTATTATTATTATTTATAATATTTTCTGTGGCTCGGTGTGGCACGACGTTTGCATTTAGTCACGAATGTTTTGTTGAAAATTGTTGTTTTCTAACTTAAGAAAATCAAATTTGGCTTTTCTAGTAATACTAACCACAACAGTATAAGGTGTTATATTTGCAGTATATACTTATATAGATAATTATATATCGCTGTTATGAAGAGATTTATAAAAGAATACCTAAGTAATTAGTTAAGATTCATAAATATTGTACTATTTATTTAGTTACTGTTATAATATATGAATTATCCATTAGTAATGCTAAATTATATTGAATATTGATGAAACTGTATTTTATAATATTGTACACTTTATAATATGCTAGAGTGAAGTGAAAAGCTGAAAATTCATTCTTAAGAGTAAAATGTCAAAAATAATTTATTTATCCAAAACGAATTGTTTTTTTTTGAATTTCTGGCATAATTTGTCATCGCTTTCTGTAAAAAAGTATACGCAAAATATTTAATTAATTTAGAAAAAAAAACTTAAAAATATTAATAATAATTATCACGTTTTCGTTGACCAAAAATGTTGTATTTAATCAATGATCATTCTAGTCTTACATTTCGCATTATGTCTTATACTTATTCATATTATATTATAATTTGGTGTAAATCATATAAATAAGATACAAGGAAGTGGCCCCGAAACATTCCTTTTCGTCCCCTTAAAGCCTATGCTCAAGATTTATAATGATATACTTTGTTATTTAAATAAATATTCATTATTTTAATAACAATATAAAATATTATACGATTTCTTCAAAAACATGGTATAGGTAAGTCATGGAAAACAGACGATGCTGTGTATCTATTTTGCATATCCAAGGCGCTGTGTTACCAATTTATAATTATGTTATAACTGGATTTATTATATTTTTATCACAATAAGGTGTATAAAACGTCAACTACACACGACACAAATAATTATCAAAATAACGAAACAGATACTAAGAAATGTTATTATCTATAATGTTTTCACAAACAACAAGTACTTACTTGAAATGAATTTACATAATGGTCATTGAATTATAATTTTTTTGAAATACAATGCTATATAATATGGTTATCATCGAATACAATTTATAGGTAGCAAAACGGTTCCAAACGCATTATTCAATAATAAAGCAATTATTTAACAATTGCAGAGTTATTGGATTATGAAATTCCGATCTAAGAATTGGATGTCTGAGTAAAAAATATTGAATATTAAATAATGTGGATACAAGCCAACATATAATATAACAATTTATTGTCAAAATCGATTATTTTTTGTATGTCAGATAAATTTATAAATTATAATGGTTTTGTATCTGGTATTGAAAAATTGAAGAAATAACTATGAATAATAATATATACATATTATAGTCATAAGCATAAAAGCAAATGTACATTAGGTAGTTGTAATTATTGTTTAAGTATGAATAGCTAAACAAAACTAATAGACACTCATTATTTGTATAAACTAAACAATATTTTTTACTCGTTTTTGAGTAGGAGGATTTGGTTTTTTGGTATGTATTATGAAAAAGGAAAACTTGGCTTGTTTTACATTAAAAATATTTACAAATTTAATTAGTATTGTTATTGATATTTTATAAAAGCAAATGACAAGAACGACCTTCAATGGGATTTTCCTGTCGAATTCCTGAAAACGTTATGCCACATTAATCCATTTACAAAAAAGTTTTAATGAGATGTACTGACGAGAAAAGTAATTAAAGCATAAAAATAAATGTTTCAATTTTTTAACTTTCAGTTAAATCCTTCAAAATTAATATCAGAGTGCAAGGATTTATGCTAGGTTCCTGGCTTTCATAAATCCAATCAAATTGCATCCTACCATCTGAGGTGACTTTTTTCTGACACTATATTTTTTATTTTTTTTATAAATAAACATATTATTATTTATATTAATTTTATTATGGTGATATCGTTGACTTTACTTTTGTTAGGGTTATATTCAAAATATACCAGCAATATTTTTGTAATGATTGTTCCATTCAATTCAATTCAAAAAAATATTGAAATTATTTTTCTATTATTATTTAAATTGTTAGTTCATAAAATGAGTAAAATAAAAAAAAAAAAACTCTTCACCTTGAAAGCTTGAATTGCAAGATAACATGTTTTTTTAGGCAAACGATTTTCGGTAATTTAATATCATTCAATCTATCATGCGAACCACTTTCGATTAGATACTGAACTCAGATTGAACTTATAGAAAAGTATTTATTACATTTTTTTAGCAGTTTGTATACAAATGTAAAAATTAAAAACAAAATATTCATAAAAATAAAAGCATGCATTAGTTTAATGAAATATTCACAAATTCTCCAATTAAAATACATTTTTGAATTTATCTATTGTCACTTAAACAGCTTCTGATGCCTACTAAACAGTATACACACTCACTCAGCTATTTTGCAAATCTACTTTAAATTAAATATATTATGATAAATCGTTTGGTTCACATTACGAATATAACTTGATGTTCACTGACATGGTGACAAAAAATAAATATAAAATATTATGTTTAAATATTTAATCCAACAGCCAAATATGTAGTACACATTTTTTTAAGTATCTTAGCATTGATATTCAAGGATCACCAACATGCCTGATGAGTGTTTGTGTACTTTGCGTTCATGTGTTTTTGTGCAGTACAGTCTTTTCACCACACATCGGAAAATCAATGGATGTGGGGAGTTATTAAATTTCCAAAAACCAAGAGTATAGAGACATGTTTTTATAAATATAAACAGTGGGTAGGTAGGTAATTCACACACGCAAGAAAGCACATTGTACAGGCCCAATCAAATCTCCGGGTTTTTCGCATGAATTATATGAGTCCATAATGAAAATATATGCTTTTTTCATAGGAGCCACTTTTTTAAAAATTGTAAATTTTTTCATTTTTTTTTCATATTATTATATATTATGACCAAAAGCCTATTAGAGACAATCGGTTAGTTAACACATTTTTTGTTGGTCAAAAAGTGTTCCTAATAAGCGGCTTCTACTGTACTAATACTTAAAATATGGGTTAAACAATTTTAAATGATGTGTTCACAGTTATATTATCATGTGAAAGTTAATATTATCTAGTAGAACGAGATTCATCGCAAGTGTAATACATCATACTTGCCTATCGAATTTTAAAAGATCTCTTTGATAAAATAAGATAATAATATTATATCGTTAACAAATTATAAAATAATAAATTATTCGATAATTTAAAATAATTGTATTGTTATATTATTATTAAGTAAGCTATACACTTTTAAATATCTTTTAAATTTTAATATTTAGTTAATTTTTGAATCGATTTCATTGCAAAATTGGCAAGGTGAACTACTCTCTTTTTCTAAAGTCGTAGAAGCTGACGTTTATAATATTATATCTTGGAGACATTGCTTATTTTTAATAACTGAAAAAAGGCATAAAATAATGGTCATACATTTCAATATATTCAATTATTTTGTCTTTTGAATAAAATTTCTTTTGAAATGTTGAACTTCTATAATTATTTTAAAGTATCTTAATAATAATTCTCCATTATATTTAGCTTATTTTGCAAAATAAAATTTATCAGAATCTTCATTATGAACTTTGTGGAAACCTACTTTGTTCCCTTTGTTCCTTTGTATTTTAATTTAAATTGATACTATATTTAAATAAAACATTATATAAACAATATTTTATAAGCAAAATATGCATCCAATATAACGATAATAATATTGTATCTATGCCTAATAATTAGAATAGTAAAAACAATAATAAAATACAAAAGCTATACTAGTATGTATTGATTTTAATTTTCAGAACAAAGATATACATCGAACATTCAAATAATTTGTTTGATTTTTAAAAAAAAATATATATTTGCTTATTGCATATTTAATTGTATCATTAAAATTTTAAAACTGTTTCATTGATACTAAACGAAGGTCTATAACTTAGGTCCTATACTAAAATAGGACCTAATTACGTAACGGTCTTTATAATAATATTGTTCTAGAATTCTTACCAGTTCATGGTGTGTAAAGTTGTAAGTCACATAATGCTAAGACTTCATTCAATTTTACGCTTTACGCCAGTGAATTTGAGAGTTAAGAACTCTGTTGGACATATAGGGTCAATATAGGGTAGGTTCTTATATTGTCTGGAGATTTAAAATCCTTGGTGGACAAGTCTCGTTCGTTTTGGCACATTTTCGACGTGTTCTTAGTCAAGTTTAGGTACGTGAGTATTTTCACCAATCGTGCTATGTTTTTTCAGCGGCTCTTCCAAAACCCACATGAACTATGCCATGTTAAGAGATTTTTTATGTTTTTATCCTATAGTTTTCCGTAAAAAATACATATATCAAAATGTAATGAAATGAAAATTTATTTACAATTAAGGCTAGTTGATGATTGATCAATACCACTAAAAATTTCAATCAGTGGTAATGTGGGATTGGTTATATGATGTGGTATAAATCCATATACGAATAATTGGTAATAATAATAATACTTCTATTACAGACCTGATATATATTATTTTTTTTTTTTTTTTTTTTTTTTTTTTTTTTTATTCTTGGTGCAGCTTTGACAACTTAGGTTATTAGCTTACACAATATTAAGTATTTACAACGCATTTGGTTGAATACAATGGTTTTCCTAGATTAAATTGTACATATCGATGTGTTTGAGAACTGAGATGGTTTTGTTGATGTTGACTTCGGTTGGGCTGAGGGTTTCAAAGTGGTTTTCAGGCAATCTTAGGAATTTTCTTGTATCCATATGGTTCCGACAGTACACAAAGAGGTGCTTGACTTTAAGAGGTTCTCCGCAGGTTTGACATAGTATTAAATATTGTATTACACCATTTACGAAAAACATTAAGTCCAAATAAATGATTGCAAAGATAAACGACGATAAACTATAGAAATAAACGACGATTGAAACCAACGATCGACAATATAATTTATTGTTAATATTTTTGTAATTAATATTATATTGTATTTTATGTATATTTTAACGGAAAATGCAACAAGATAAATTTACAGTTGAATAATAATTACAGTGAATTCTATTGTTTTAAAGTCAAAGGTTTTATCCGGTAACCGCAGTCGTTACAAACTTTTGTCATATAAAACATTGATATAACCACTATTAAACAGGCGTATTGTTGCTCGGAAAACGTAGTACACTACAAGCGTACAGCGTAAACGGAAGTTTGTCATCTTCAAAAGGAATAAATACAACGCAATATAATATGGGCCATATATAAACGGAAGAGAAACAAAAATAAATATATAAACGAGGGAAAAATAATTTAAATGAAATGCATAGAAGCCGAACACAGAACACTATAGAAATCACACGATGGAACAAAAGTTGTGAAGACGGTGAGTAATAGTTAATAGAATGAGCAAATATTGCGAGAACGGCGCAAAGTAGAAAGTGGATTGACAAACTTGAAAGCTGTTAAAACGACTAATTTTCAAGTATTTGTTTGTACAGTCTGACTTGCAAATAATAATAGTAAGTAAATAATATATCACAAATCGTGTTTTGTGATTTTAAAACACTTCAGTAAAATTTACGAGAGAGAGAGAGAGAGAGCGAGTATACTATATTAAATATAATAATTAAATGAATAATTTATATAGAGAAAATATCGTTTTTATTCAGTTAAATATTTATGAGCCATTTTCACACAAAATATGTCAATTATAGAGATGTTCACAGATTACATTGTACTATAATAAAAACAAAAACTCACTTCAGATAATGCGTTCAGTGTATCGTGGAAATATTTTTAATGGCACGATACAAACCATATTATTTTGTGAATTTTTTTATATCGTGCGTTTTAATTAAATAAGACCTTTATGTTATAATATTATATGTAACTAGTTTATTTTGTAAGTGAACATAATTTAATATAATTTATTTTTTATTTAATTAGTAACGGTAATTATCATACAATTGTAATGTATTATATGTTTTTATCTAAGCATATACCTACCATAATATGTACTAAAATGTAACAGTTATGACACTTTTTTTAGAGAATAAACATTTCTATAAGAAACAAACATAAAATAAGATAGGTACTTTTAAAATTACAATCTAAGAAGGTAAAACGACTAAGTGCAAGGTCAGATCTTGGATTTTTTATGGTGGCTGCAATGTTGATAATAAAGCTTTTTAGGTACTTATCACGAATAACTTCCGGGCAAAAACAAATTTAACCTATTTTTTGGTAGCATGGTCTACAATTAATACGTTTATATTTTTTTCGTGATACCTGATGTATATATACATATACTTATAAGTAATTTTTAATAAAAAAAAGTCCAATATGCGGAACGGCCGTTACTTCATATTCCTAGCACCAAACTCCCTCCCCCACACCGCCCTAAATCTGAAAATGACAAAGTGATATTTCTAGTTCTAAGTAGGTACCTACTGGAAGAAATTCAAATCTTATGAACACCATGATATTATTATAATATACGACCATTTTAAATGTGGAATAAATATTAAATATAATGGGTGGCCCAATTTTTTGTTAGGATTAGATTATATTATATTATAATATTATAGAACTGCATTAGAAAACAAGTGACCCGGTTTGGCTACCTTTTCATTTTTTTCATATGTAAAGTTGCACAATATAACATGCATTTGACCTTTAACTTCTCTCACCTCGATGTAAAAAGGGTCGTATAAATTTTAGTAAGTACTTTTAACAAATTTATGGTAATTTTAGACAATCTAAAAACTTTAACACCAACTCCATAATGTTATCGAATATAATGGTGAGGCACACCGTGAGTAAAAAACCAAGGAATATGTATTACAACGGATGTCAAAAAATAGTGCATATTGTATATTATTATAAACATATAATGTTATTTATTTCAAAATTGCTCGAATCCTTTTAAGGTAATGCATTAAGTTTTGTATATTTATGTGATGTTTTATAGCAATGGTTATTTTCAATCTCCGAGGATTTGTTTATTATAATAATTGGACAACTAAGTAAAATAGAAAATATAGTTATTATCATTATTTATTTAAAGTTTAGTTTTAAAACTTGTTTGTGGTATTTAAATAAGTCATCTGAAATTATATTGTTGAATAAACTTTTTTTAAACGCATTTTTTTATAATAAAAATGTATAAAATAAAAATATTATAATAAGTTATTTAATATTTAAAAAAAATTAATAATTTAATTCAAACGGAACGAGGGGCGCCACTTATCGGTAAGTACAAATAATTTACCTTGTTATTGGAATTTTGGAACTTGTTATTGATTTTTTTAGCCAAGATGAATACCTCAATACAAATCATAGTTCAGTATAGGGATTAAGTTATACGATTATACCTATAACCCTTAGACCAACTATAGGTAGTAGGTGTAATTGTCTAGTCTAACTATATAACACTTCTTAATTCAAAACATTCAGCATTAAAACTGTTAACAAACATTATTAAACTTAATACAATTTTTGATAAAAACTACAACGGTCCATTCTGCCAACCGAAGTCGTACCATGTCTCCCTCAATTTACCAACTGATGTAATGCTTTAGGCGGTTTTAAACGAGTATACAGTTTGGTCTAAAAGTCTACGACACGAAACCTACCAATTATAAAACCAAAGAATACAAACAATGATGCTGCCTCGAAATTTCCTTTCGGGAGATAATTAAGCCATTATTATTCTATGAATGTCACATTTATTTACAACATTATTTGAAAACAAGACTGTAAATTAGCGTGTCACGAAAGTTTTAACAAGCCAAATAACCATAATATATCTTTATAATATTAGTATGCACTACTCCGAAGTGTCCATACTTTAATTTTGTAATGTTATATGTATCTGCATAATTTGTAATGTGTATAAACTGAAATTGCGTTAAAATTTTTTTTCAAGTAAAACAATATTTCAAAATGTATAATACCATGGTAAATGCCAATAAGAATACAATAACATATAATTTAAAACTAATCGATTAAAATTCCCTCCTCCCTCACCCCCCCCCCCCCAAAAAAAAAAAAAAAAAAGAAACAGTGGTGAAAAGATGACTGTAATTTTACGTGCCAAATTTTTAAGTTACAATAATATTAAATATTTACAAATAAATTTAATGTCAATAAAAAATATATGAATATATGAATAATGAATATAACGTAACATATTCTATTTTATTTTTATTTTTTTATTTTGTGTCATCGTTGATGGATGCTAAATTTGAACCAGAATTGGTTGAAGACAGGTGGATTTGTGTTTGGTAAAATGTCAAGAGATAAGAGAAAAATCCTAAACACTTGAAGGGTCTTTTCTTCTGTTCACAAATTCGAAACTGTCATCGTGACAATAGGATGCTTCAGGTTATATTCATTGAGATTGTGATTTTTGTTTGATTCACTATAAACATCATATAATACGTCATGCGAGGTGACAATATTAAAGTCGTCGGGAAAATAATATATTATGCACAGTTCTAATGATTAATGATTGTTATATTTGTTTGAAAAATATTATTTATTTCATTTTTATTGATGGCTAGTCGAGACAATAATATATATATATATCATAGGCATTACAATACATATTGCCGTTTTATAATTTGAACATATTCTATACAATTATTATACAATATACAAAACGTGTGGTTTTATAGGAAATGTGAACTGTACAAAAACATATACCATAACTACCTATGATTTGAGTAGATGTCTAGTTCCTTAACTTTTACAATTAATTATGTGCGTGTTTCAGAAAAAAAATGGATGAGAGTAAAACAATATGTTTATTATTAAAATTATATTAAATGGAAGGTAGTGAGTAATTAAAATAAAAATAATAAAAATATTTAACACCTACGATACTGAATAGCTTAACAAATTTATTTAGTTGATAAACCGATCACACTATTGCAAGCATAAAAATATTTGTTTTTTAATATTATGTTATAAAAAATAGGTAGGTACCTACAAAACATAAATATAAATAAATTTATAAATAATTACTACTATCTAGATATATGAATATTATAATATTATATTACTTACGTCATAATTGTATTATTTACATTATATTATAATACCAAAAATATACCTTTCTATTATGTTACACTATTAAATTACCATGTAAATTTGAATTAAACACATTCATTTGTTGTAATAACTGACAATTAGCATTGTATACATTTTTTTTAGTTAATTTTTTTTATAATTTGTTAAGAGCCGTGCTTTCAGTGTTTTTTCATTTAATGTATTGACATAATATGTCTGATATGAACTATCTGACGATAATAATAAAATATTAATTAGTATTAAACAAGAAAAAGGGGAAAAAAATATAATCCTCAATCTAAGGAAAAAACAATATGTAGATAATCCATTTAAAATTTTACCAAACTCTAGTCATTGACGGTGTTTTTTGATTACTCTCGCAAAATGATTCAAATACTTCAAAAAATATTATTTAGGTAAACTGTTTAAGAGATCTAATTTGAATACAATTAATTTATAGGTAATAATATATAATATTATAAATTGTTCGTTAACTCTTTGGTTATGCTTAATTTTATTAAAGTTTTATACACAAAGAATATTTGTTTATTTTAAATACGCCTATAGATGTTGTTTCTAAAGTTAGTTTTCACACTATACATGTTTATCCATACTATGCAAATTTAAACTGAATTAATTATAACTAGAAGAAAGTATATTGTAATATATTTTCTACTTGTGGATTCGTTTTACTCGGTAAAATAATTAAACAAAGCACTTTCATTGTAACTGATATTTAACGAAAATTTAAAATTAAAACTACTTGGAATCTAAAGGCAAACAAGGCTATTTTGGTTAACAACCTTCCGTAGAATAATTAAGTGAAATTCAAAACGATTATTAAGCAGTTATGATTAATAATAATATACATATTGCCACCTACTAATAAGTTGAATGGAATAATACAAAAATACAGATATTTTGTGTACTTATATTTATTATTTTTATTTATAAATAATGTTTCGGACACATTGGAGGATTGCACTTATAATGTTATGATAATACAATTTTTATTCCGACAAATTGAAAATGTGTGTCTGAAACTCAAAATGTATATCGGCAGTTTAAAAATGTTTAACACGAGAATGTTTTCGTAAATTAGTTTAGTATGCCATGTTCCCAATTTCATCTGGATTAAAAAAACCCTCGTTATAAAACTGATGCCTACATAATACTGTACAATATTATTAAATGTATAATGTGATATTGTACATAAGTTTCGGTACATCAATGTATAATGAGACTAACATTTTCCAAAAAAACTACACGAGTCCTAACTCCTAAGATAAACAAATATTTGACTAGTATGGATAGAGCAAAATTTGATTTAACCAAGTATGCTGAACTTGCAGTAATTGGGTTGATAGGAGGAAATTTGGTTTTCTTGATAACACAAAGAACAATTAATACCTATATCCTTGGGTAAACATAATATTATTATGTTCAGACATAATAATACGCATTACGCTTCAAATAGTTTATTCACTCAGTCGCTAAAACGTTCAATATTATAATTTAAAAAAACAATTTCATTTTATGTATTTTTAATGTAGTTGTTATGGTTTATTTTCATCACGTGGTTAAAATATGTTTAATGTATACACGAAATAACATTATAAATATAATAATGTATTGAATATATTTTTGTAAATACTCAGAACTCAACATACCCATTAAAATACGTCTTGCACTAGTAAAAAAGATAGAAATATTAAACGAACCGAACAACAATTTTTAAATTTATATTCAAGAACAGAACAAGTTAAATTTACATAATATTTCATACAGATGAAAGTTTTTTTTAAAAATATGTGTAGACGGTGTGTTTTAATTGCTATGTACTACCAAAGTAGGTAAATCATAAAATTTGATTATTTGTTTACAAAACGAATAAATCTAATTGTATTAATTGAATGTAGTATTTATTATTATAATGCCGAGCACGTGACACACCAATCACTATATTTTCAAAAAATGTTCGACTAATCGTCTCAGATATATATTTTAAATGATTAAATTGTCGGATTACCTGAACACGCAGATTATTATAGAGTCAATGAAAAAAAAAAACAGTTCTACCTATATCCATACTTATTATTATTAAACAGTGACTAAACAATTCAGAGCGTAGTAATATGAACCGATTTATTATATTATGCTAATTAATTATTAAATAAGCCATTGTGCAAGTAGTGTACAGTACCTACTCGAAACAAATGTTTAGTGAAAAATGTCCATTTTGTTTTGCTTAATAAATAACAGCGACCCGAGTTATGACATGCGTTTAAATTTTAGTTCCACTGAAACACGTTTTTGAGCCGTAATACAATATAACATATTTTAAGTAGACATTTTATTTTTATTATTTATTTATTTTATACGCGGGTAATATTAGAATATAATATTATATTGTACAAATTAAAAACATCCGTGTAAAATAATCATTTGAGTCATAAATCTTTGGATAAATAATCATAATATACACAATAATAAACTTTACGTTAACGTTGGTATACTGGTTTTTTTTTTAATATATTTTATCTTTGGCGGTACCTTTCACGTACACAGAAAATAAAAACGTATAAGCTTAAGAAGAACAATTTTAAAGCGAGTTCTGCGGAGAAAACCATTTTCAGAAAAAGAATTGAATATTTTTAGGAACGTAGCATTACGGATGAGGGAAATGAGAGTAACAGCTTTAGGCAATTCATCTTCTATACTTTTTTAGTTTTTATTTAGTGTTTTACATAAACATAATTAAATGAAAAAACTAATTATGTTTGAATTACTGTGGAAAATGTGTTTTTTTTGTTCTGCTTTTATTTCAATTATCAGTGTGGATGAATATTTAATAAATTATTTTATGATATTAACTATTCTATGTACGCTCTCGATCAAATACCAATTACAGAGTTATTTCTAGTGTATGTTAATTAGTAATTACACTAAAATTGTGTGAATAAATAAAATAATTAGTTTTAATAAAATTATACATACCACCCAGTGGCTACTATTATCTACTGCAGTTATTTACAGTCATTTGATGTAAGTATTCTAGGAAATGAATACTGTTCAATTGAAACAATTTATATATTTTAACTGTATATAATATCCATTAATATTAAAAGTTTTTACTATTTATATATTATGGGTTTTGAACATTTTTTAACCAATTCTTATTATTTACTAATTTTTAATTGCTTCAATAGTTTTAGAAACTTTTTTAATTTGTACAATATTATAGTTGAAAATCTATAATTAAAAATAATTATACATTTTATAAATTTAGCCTTACGCTTTCAGAGAAATTATTTTCAGAATAGGTACCTGTTTTAGTGTGATAAATTATATTAATATAATACACTGATATAGGTAGGTACATCTTATTTTGGTTAAAGGGGTTAGACTGTAACAGTTTAATGTTTATCTTATGTAAAGAGGAAAGTTGTAAATATCTTATCTATTATAATATCTTTACAAAGTTTACATATCTATAGAGTTAAATTTATGTAGTAATATAAAATTACGTTACTCGTGTGTTTGAAATAACAATAATATCTATTTGAATATTATAATAATATACGTCGTTTCTAATGTGTGTACTATTATTAATATAACGTCTATATTTTATGAGTACACTATAAAATATTATATAATAATATTCTGTTTTTTGTTTGTTATTCGTAGTGTGTAATTATAAAGTCGTTTGCATGAATCGTATATTAACGTGCGTTATTTTCATTTAAACATATGACATTAAATCATATACAGCTGACTATTGTGTGTCTCGTATATTCTCAATTGTCATATTATATTATTAGGGTTTTAAGATTTCATGAAATTTATATTCTTGAAACATTTCATTTATGTAAAAAATCTAAATTAAAAAATAATTGTGTATTATATCTAAAAGTTTATACTGTATATATAATATTATAGTCATAAACTTACAGCGGGGAAAACATTTTTGAAGTTGGTTGAATACTAATAAATAATAGTCAATATAGGGACTTAACGAATAAGTGATAACTGATAAGTAAACCGATAGTATAATAATGCCATTAACATGGTAATTCGTAAATCTTGGTTGTTAATAGTTATCCATTACCGATATTTCTGTGTGTAATCATTTCTAACCATCAGCTTAAAATATACTTCTCATCATTTCGTTGAAATATTTCAAATTCAGAACCCAATTAAAATATAACAATATTGTTTATTAGGGTTACCCAGGACACACCACGTGCAAGTTGGCTGAGTAATCTCCCAAAAAATGTGTGTGATTATATGCACCGTTTTTTTTTTGTTTTTTTTTTTAATTGTAATAATAAGTATAAACGGCGGTCAATTAATAAAAAAATATTAAAAATAGTAAAATTATGTGTAATATAATGTGCAAGGTTAAAGGTCACCACCGGCTAATAGGTAGTTATGACATTTTATCTATACGGACTCAATTCAAAGATAATAAGATAATAAGCTGGACACAATTCAATATCACCGATCTTGACGGTTTCTGATCGTTAATTTTTCATTTTAAACTCACCCAATATGCCGAGTCTGTAGTTCAAAGTGACCACGACCAATTCCGCGTTGCTGGCCAACACTCGGCCGTCGTAAGGGTTTCCGGAATTCCACTCGTACGATTCGCCGTGTATGAAAACAAGTACGGGATACTTGCGGACGATTCTGCTCCCTGAAACAGGTGGTTAAAAAATCGTTGTCATTGTGATATTCTCGTTTTCATAATAATATATATATATACGTAACGCCGCGAACAACGTGGCTTTTTGTATTTTTTTTTTTTGGTCGGCAAAAATTGATTATAGCTCAACGTTCGCCCAGGGAGAAGACTTAGCTCGCGTGACAGACGCAGCCACAGTGTCCGGCGAGAATGTTATAATATAATATTATTATCGTTTCGAAATTCGCCGTAAAATTCACGGTTTTACGATAATGCCCCCGCGTACCTTTATTATATACTATACCGGCGGCAAGCTATATCCGTCTCTATCCATCTATCGACTACGTCTCAGACGGCGGCGTGCGTATTTATTATTTTTCAATTTTACCTCCGCCGCGGGATCATCGACGAAAATAAGCTGCCCTTAAACTTAATACATACACTGCACACACATAGGCACATATATTATAAGTTATATGGTTGTGTTTTTTTCTCTATAAAAAAAATAACTCGTCTAAAACCTTACGTCTATATAATACAGGTGCATCATGTACACATACCCCGGTACCTATATACGCGTTTTATATATTTACACATTCATAAACCATATACCTACACGTATATCCTCTCTGCAGATATTCTCAGATCGAGCAAAGCCATATTATATATATATATATATGCATACCTTCCCGCAGGTAAGGCGCACTATATTCTTGCGTTGAAAAACATAATATGAATAATGGGATGAATAAGTAACGGGCGACGGAGACCTGCGAGTTTTGAGATACGGGGACGTATTTTACGATGATGGGTTTTCTCTACTTACACGCGGCGGCTGGTGCAGTGTGTGTACAGTGCACACTATATAATACGTCTAAGTAAGTCGAACATGCTGAATATATGAACTAGCTTTAAATGAATTCCACTCGAATGCGACTAGGGCGTATCTCGCGTAGACTCGTATAATAATAATAATAGTATGTAAGATTTGAATATATGCGAACACCGCCCGGCACGAAACCATAATATAATAATATTATAAATACAAAATTACTCTTTATTCAGGTCGAGCGTAAAAGCTAAGGTTAAAACATCTCGGTGGTTGGTAGGCCTACATAGGTATTATTATATATTTTATGCCAATCAGCTATACGGTATAATACGTAATATAACTGGATTCGGTGTTTTATGTTTTTTGGTTATGGCCAACAAAATATTAACATTGCCGGAATTTATACGCATCGACGGAACTCGAGTAAAGTCTCATTAAAAATATTTGAACAATTCCAATTACGCGTACTGCGGTCACATTTTAGAACACTCCTGCATACGCACATATAATATATAGGTATACGTATAACATACATATATATATAATATATAGGTATATAATATTTATGTTTTATATATTTACAGGTGGTTTTATAATATTTTGTTTTCGCAAAGCTCCACGACAGCATTATTTCAATAAATTATGAGTGCTAACAAATTGATATTAGCGAAACTTCGAAAGCCAACTGCTATTAATATATATAGCCACTCTATTGCTTTTCGATTGCGTCAAACGTATACCTAGAAACTTTTTTTCAATATCGTGTCAAACATAACTCGTGTGCACTATATACCCGTTGTGCACTTTCGCCTACTTCCAAAATTCAATATTGAAGTCATTGGAATAGTTTTCGAAACGTTCAATGACTTGTCCATTATTTATAGGCGTTCAACGAGGTCACGCGACATTAAGAAACTTTCGCCGTTTACGTTTTCAAACTTGTTATGTATTATGTTTAAAAGGATCCGAAACGTTCGAGTAATAATACACTCACATACTTTATAAAAGTTGAGGCATACATTTGTAAAAAAAAAAAAGCCCAAATAGTCGTGTACAGAAAAATCGCGGAATCACAATTAAAATCGATTTTTGTCGAACGTTATAGTATTAAAATATACGTGATATATTCTTATATATACATAGGTAATATATATATTTCATACTTAATCCACGCTAAACATAATATTTTATGATATATACCTACTATAATATTATTAATACTATACAAAATTCAAAATTGCACCGAAATCAAGTTTATCGTGCGCAAAACGCGCGGTTTATTACGAAGTATTTTATAATGTAATGTTTAAGTCTACTTAAACTCGGGCTTAGATCAAACTCGCGAATCTCTTATCCCCCCCCCTCTACCGCGCACCACGGTGATTCAAGTGTGCGGGATTACGACTGGGCTGACGCGCGCACCCCATGTTGCGTTTTACACGCATAATATATATTTTATAATTTCATATTACACAATAATTTTATAATAAATACGCGTGTAGTACATCATAATATTGTTCGTACACATTGATAACCTCCAACGTAAAACACAGTTCGCGGTCGTCGATCGGCGATGGCATAATTTAATAATCCCATGTACGATAAATGGATATAATAAAGGATTCGGGGTGGGGAAGCTTTCGATTTTTTCCTCCGTCCGACTTCGGGGTGATGGTGTTTGCCGAACGCTTTCGCTCGACGTATAATGGTCGCGAAAAGCGCTCGAAAAGGATTTATAATCTTCAACCCCCCGATAGTGTGTCCCGAATAAGTATATATGTTTCATGTATCCTGTTGTGTAGTTCATCGTGTTCGCGGGATTCAGACGGACGGACAAGCTGCCGCAGCTGTATATACACGAGAGGGGGTGGGGACCGCGGGTGCCATAAGGGTGGCCGCTGCAGCGGGGGTCGAGGAACCACCGACGTAAAGGATTCCATGTCGGTATATTATATTATTATACCAACGGAAAGTTACAAGTATATATACCTAACCTATAGGTAGTATATATATATATATAAACACATACCTACATCTCGCGGACGATTTATTAATCAAGGGAAACGCTATGGTATAGACCCGCTGGTCGGTCGGCGCTGTTCTCCGATTGCGGACGGGAAAGAGGTCGCGGAGGAGAAGAGGCGAGATTAAAACTTTACCCAAACACACTCTCCCTGTATAGGTATATAATACGGCTATGTACATATATACATGTTGTATATGCACACAGTTTCAGTCCGGGCCGGGCCTCGTGTCCGTTTTAGGATCGCGGCACGACAATGGAACATCTGTTGCCGTACACAGCACCACATTAGGTCTGGATTGCGGTGGCGTGTGCCCTTAACCGGCGCGACCCGGCGTTTTGCGTTTTGTTTGGAAAACACTATAATATATACTGTTGTATAATACCTATACACGCGCATAACAATATATACATTATAAATGTATATTAACATGTAATGTACCCACCTATTGTATGCATATATATATATATATATATTATCATGTGCCGTCGGATTAACATGATACTATAAACCGTATTAAGACGTGCCCGCGGCGGATGTGTATAATAATTATTATAGTCGTTCGCGCCGGCGCCGGCCGACGAAACCGTCGAGATTTACCTGCCTGCGCGACGTGTGAGATTTTATAGGAGGACGCGGGCGGCGCCAGAACGTGTCGGGGTCGCTGGCGGGTAATTATTCCGAAGAGCTCCAGACGAACTTTGTCCGCTGCGGTTTTGTAATAATATACGACGCGCAACAATAACGATATGTGTCGCACACGATCACGCGTATTGATGTCACGACGACGACGACAATACTAATAATACGGTATTATAATGCACGAGTTACAATGCAGGATTCCCATCCTAATATAAGAAACGGGACGCGTTTCATCGATTCCAATCTATTATATACGTTATTTAAAACAAACATTTTATTTAATTATTTGAAACATTTTTTTTTTCTCGAGTCAAGTGCCTCGCGTGTTTAATTAATATACACCGACCTGTATTTATCATTATTGTTCCATAACAGGAGGTGACGATCGTCCCCGCCCTCCGCAGACAGCGCAAGCACGTGTCGGGGTCGCTGGCGGGTAATTATTCCGAAGAGCTCCAAACGAACTTTGTCCGCTGCGGTTTTACATGCGACGCGCAACAATAACAATATGTATCGCACACGCACTGTGATCGCGGGTATTGATGTCACGACGACGACGACGACGACAACAACAATAATAACAATACGGTATTACAATATACGAATTACTATGCAGGGTAGCCACCCTTCACGTATTTCGCGGGACAGATTTGTTGAATGATGGGAATTTTGGGGCTCAAACAAAGCACCCATATTTTCTTGAATTTCATTAACTTAGGAATTTATTTATTATTTTTTTTTGTACAGCACCTAACATAATAATTGTTATTATAATTCTCGTCTCGTTTTTTGACACTTTGAGAGGTAACCACCCTGTGATATTATGTGCACGTGGAGCGATTCATACGGAAGTGTTGATATCGATGACAATATTATAATATTGTTATGGTGTAACGAGAAAATGATTATTTTCGGATTGCGTTTTATATTTTATAAACTTAAACCTACTGAGTAATAATAATATTATGACTAATGCTAATGCGTTAATTCGTATTCTACGCTGCAGATGATATTTACCGACGTCTCGCTGAAAGAAGTCTATAAGTCTATAGTCTAAAAGAAGTCGTGTACATTGGTATAGCTGTGGTCGGGAAATAGCGTCGCGACGTGATTACAGTTTTCCTGTTAACTTGAATTTCAAACGAATATTACGTAGGTACCTACGTAATTTGCAATGGAAAAAATGAATAAGCTTTGTATTATAATATATTCAGAAATTCTACGGCGATAACAAAGTCTCACGCGCATTATTATAAAGGCGTAAACGCGAACAAACCACGAGTGATTTATGTGCAAACGATGATTATTATGATAATAAATTAATAATTATTATACGAAAAATATACAGCATAGAAAGAGTTACAAACATATACCTACCTACGGTAATCAACAAAGAAAAGTCGCTTAGAAAGTTTATGAAAAGTATATTTTCCAAATCTATATTTGCGACGCACGAACGACGTATTATTATTATCGATTTGTGGCAGTAAGTACTTTCCCATAAAATAAATACTTATGTAGCATAGGCACGACATTTGCGAATATTGACATTATGCACAGGGTATACGATTTATTTCATAATTATTTCATCAGCGATATGTTACCAAGATTTTTTTCCTCTCTATCGACATCCCGCTTTTGAATATTCCTCACTTCTCTATTTTCTGGCGACGTCTTATCGACACTCGGGTCTGATTAATGGTTTCCAGAACATATCGCTGTCATTAGGAACCCTTCTCTCACTTTTCTACTGACAACACAATCTCGACATTAACGCGAAGTCTGAGTTTTATCGAAAACCACTCAAAAAGCTGTTAAAAAGTTACATCCTATTCGTATCCAAACATGCGTCAACAACATCTTACAAACATTGAAACACTTCTACAAATGTAACAGACAACCATGGCTGCAGTATGGTCCCGTAAAATAGATGACATTTTAATAATTTTAAAGAGCGGAATTTCACGTTTTCACAGAAAATAATGTATTATTTAATTAAAATTCTCTTTATTATATTGGCTGTTATTGTTATAATATTTTATAAAGACAGTCGTACGTCTTAAGGCACTGCTAAGGATAATGACGTACTGTTTTCTGTTCCTCTGGAATTAAAATGAAAAAAAAAAAACAAAAGTTTCTAAACATAATGACGGCAACAAACGCGGCACTAACCAAAAAAAAAATAATTGTTATTATACATTGTATAGTGCAATAATAATATTAAGTTGAAAACTCGCAGTCATAAATACATATTAAAATAAAATATTGCAGTGCACGAGTAAGACAAAACATGAAATTTAATAAAACAAAAAAAAAACACAATACAAAATTATGACGGTCTTAAAGAAGAACCTAACTCTGTATTTTAGTGTAAGCCGAGCACGAAAATTAATAATATAAGTAGGTAGGTAGGTGGGTACAGCAGCTGATGTGTAGATAAGTTTGATTATTCGCAAGTCGTAAAAATAATAATATTATCTTTTGCTTACATTTTCAAATGTCGAGAGATAACTGCGGTTCGTGTTTCGTACCCATATGGACGACGGGACTTTGTTTAATGACTCTTGAACGACCGATATCGTTCTGACTATTATACGACTATACATTTTCCAAATGAAATAATATTAATGATAATATTATGTTCGTACAGTGGAACTCGTAGTTCAAAATTATACATAATTGTTATTATTACCTACCTATAAAACTATAAAATTATATTATTGCGATTGTCACAGGAGTGCCTACCTACGTTTCTCGCAGCAATTATTTTAATAGCTGGTACCTAGGTACCTATATGTTTAGTGTTTACTGGTATAGAATTCTAGGCGAACAGTCAATGCGCGCGCCTATCCTGCTGTGATTTTATTCATTACAAATTATAATCTTCGGTCTCGTACCATCGAAACGTGGTTGGATCACTGCAGCAGACGAGAATTTACAATATGATATAACGCGTTTGCAGGCATAATTTATATGCATCAACAGTGCGCTGGTGGACATGAGCGGATTCGAATTCTATTCATCCGCATCACCGCAGATTGTCATAAAAAAAAAATAATGAACACTTCGATTTCAAAAAAACCACGGAAACGTCTATGAAAATAATATTATATAGCCAAAATGCAATGTATTTAGTTAGGCCTCAGAATAGAATAATCAGAATGGACACTGATAACAAATTATACAGTAAGATAAAGCAAAAAAAAAAAATCAGCCGCCATTTTAATTGAGGTAGTTTTTATCAATTTTAGTTGGTGATTAGACTGATTAGTGATTTGTAAACTGTAATTGGAATTGAATGTAATTAAATGTTGTTTGGAATATGTTTCTTATCTTGAATTAAAATTGATAAAAACAACCTCAAATAAAACGGCGAATGATCTTCTGTTATCAGCCTGCCACCCAAATGTGTCCACCCCCTGGTTAGGCCTTGGTTGTAGTGATAATTAATATTAAAGACCCTTAATGACCGTGGCCACTTTATACACCATCATAACATATTGAATACAGTTGTGATCGAAAATACACGAAACAATCAAATAAATGAAAATGTTAATACAACATAATGTATCTTACAGCTACGTAATATTATTGTGTCGTATCAAAAAGAAACGTAGTAGACAAAAGAATTTTTCCATATTCCTGTTAATCGCTATTTTTTTCCCTCAAAGGTGCACCTTTTTCATGAAAATCAGTAAAAACTAAAAACCAACCATATAGTTGGTACGTACCTTTAAAAGTGGTTTTAAAATATTTTTAAAAACAATAGGTAGGTACTTTGTAATAACACTGTTTGTAATATTACATTCGATTTTATATGATATATTTGAAATACTGACAACATTCACTGAATGCACCATATATTTTTACGTCATGTTCAAATCAAAAAATATTGACAGACATAAAATATACCCAATATAACTAAACAAAATCATCATCAGGTGTTTACCATTCGATAATGATTATAGTAAATTGATGAAGACTAAGATATCAGTACCTAAATAAATAAAAAAATATAGCTGTAAGAATAATAATATACTGCATTTAAAAATGTTTTTTTTTTATAGAAACGCAGTTGTAAACAGGTGGAAAAATATTATGGTATTCCTTTCGAAATAAAAAAAATTAGATTACAAAAAATAAAAACTGTGTATCGGCATTTATAAAACATAATATTTAACGGTAGCCGGTGAATAAACCGAAGAAGAAGTCGGATGATGATTTCGATTAGGAAAATAACGGATAAATCGAATTTGATTTTCCGAGACACACATATATAGGTGCTTTCTGTCTTCGGGACGACAGTTGTATTTATGTGAACGGAGGATGAAACGGACAAACGAACGAACGAACGGATCAAGGTCCCGATACGTACCGAAATCGTATATCGACGAAAAATACGGTAATGTTTTGAGCGCGGGGAGCTTATTCGGGTCCGAATACACGCATCACGTTCCCCGTTTTTGGCGGGAGGGAAAGGGGGAAAAAAAAGAAAATAATATGTTTCACCACGCGCGCGCGCTTCTATTTATTTTATCTCGTATTTTATGATATATTGCGCTAAGAGTAGTTTTCAGCGGACGACGACCGTTTATTCCGTGTGAGGAGCAGCCCGAAATTCGATCAGCGTATAAAAGTATACGGCGCGGAACGGGACGGCGGCGGTGTGCACGCTGCGAAAACACGAAACGCGTATATATATCGGGCGGAAAAGAGCCAGTTTACTTAAATAATAAAAAAAAAAAAAAGTAGAAAAAGTAGAAAAATAGAAAAATAGAAAAAAAAATCTAGGGAAAAAGAATAGAGGAAAACTGCCCATAAAACGGCGAACTCCTCCCCGACGTTATTTTTATTTCATTCCCAGGCGTTACGGCGCGGAGACCGGCGGAATAACCCTCACGACACTTTCGAATTGAAAAATCGGTTTTCGCAAAGTGCTCTGTTGAGAATCGTATAACCGGGTCGGCAGCTGCAGTACTGCGGTGGACAAATGAAATGAAAAAAAAAAAGAACACTCCTAAGAAGAAGAAGAAGAAGAAGAAGAAGAAATAGAAGGAGGAGGAGGAGGAGAAGAAAAACGCCAACGTAATGGTGCCACCCCCCTCGATTCCTGCAGTACAATGTGTGCACCTATACACACTCAGTGTACGTGTGTAGTTGTAGGTACCTATAACGTTTCGGTTATTGGCCGACGTTGGATCGGGTGCGTGTAATACAGTCGAGAAAGTGATATCTAAACGCATAAACAATACTAACCGTAAACGCGGTTAATCTGACCAAAAATAACCGACGCGGTCTTGATATTATATGCGCTAGCCCGGGAAAGCGCAGAGACCGAAAAACGATTATAACGCAGAAACATGGAATATATTATTAGGGTTTCAAAATGGCATGAAATATTTCATTTATGTGAATAATAAAAATAAAACCGTACGTAAGTCATAAACTTACAGCAAGAGAACATTTTTAAAAATACGTTTTTTTGTATCGGATACTAATAAATAATAATAAGTAATAGCCAATATCATAATATGGAGACCCAATTGATAAGTGATAATAATTAACCAAAAATATAATACCATTTATATCTAATTAACTGCGTAACATCAGTCGACCAGTCATTCATTATCAATTGAAATTTTCAATTTTGAAATATTTCAAATTCAGAACTCTATAATATGTATATTATTATAAATATTATTATATCATAATCGTAATGTATTGTTAAAAATCGCTGGTCTGCTCTAGACGACGGATATAATACACGATGGCGTCGTAGGTACAACTAAAACAGTCATTGAAACGTTTCTGTCGCAGCCATCGTGGAATTACCGCCGATAAGCTCGCGTGCATTTTACAGTTTTCTAATGTTTCGGAAATGGTTCCGGTAAAAAAAAAACAACCATCGTGACTGAATGCACTCGCGATACGACGATAATCGATTGAATAATAATAATTATTATTGTTTTTTGCTTCATTATTTTTCGAGAAGATAACTGAACATTTCTTTCATCCAACAATAACGCCTCGTATTTTATGAAAAAAAAATTTTAAAAAAATGTTCATTATTATTTTCACGACCGATGAATGTAAAATATACGATACCGGAAAATATTAATGAATAAATATTTTATTTTCGTTCGGCGCACTAAAGAGAAAATTAAAAAAAATCAAGACTTTTCGGATTGCGACGAAGAGAATGTTTGTTGATTGCGCCTGGGATTATAGTGTTGACATGACACCAACTTTGTTCGCGAAATAATCAATTTCGCGGTACGTAAAAACTTTTAACTAATCGTAAAATTCATTTATAAATATAAATATGTATATACATATTATTATATATTCACAACGCGCAAAGTTTTAATTAATTTAAACTGTGTGCGTTTATTTTATGCACCAAATTTCATTTCTATAGTGATCATGTTAGCACAAAATCAACACCGAACGTATTATAATTATTAATAATAAATTCGCGCAGACGTTTATCAACCGCAAGAAAACGAGACAATCCGTCCGTCGTTAATTATATTAACCACGTTTCGAGCAGCTGCAGACATCGCATTGGTTCTTCGATTCTCAAACAATAATAATAAACGCGCACATGTATGATACGATATTACATTGCTCTCGCTGCATTGCGGAAAGTCAAAACTGCCTTGAAAATGTGGTCGGATAATAATTTATATTATTATTATTATTATTATTATTATTATTATTATTATTATTATTATTACTGTCGGAGTAAATCGCGTGCGGCAAAGAGTTTGCAGATCGAGAAAAATATATTATTGTGCCTACGACACGTGTGGTGTTTGTGAAATAATGTACGACGGTGGGACCATAAACATGCATATTATTATTATTATTTCAAAACCAAACATTGTGCACACTCGTAAAGTTTCGCGTTTCCAACATTTTATTTACCATAAAGCATCTTATTATATACTCGTTATGTACACGATATTATATATACCTATAATATATGATATCACCAATAACATTTCGCTCGTTTTAATTTATAAAAATTGACAGTTTTTTTCATCGGACATTTGCTTATTATAATATTATATATTATTTATATTCAGACCTCAGTATAATAAAAGTATTTAAAACATCTATATATTATAACCTAATAATTAGTAATTAGTAAAAATTAAAAATTAAAATATATTAAATAATAACATGAAAGCAAATTTGGTGATGAAATCTGATTAACATTTTAAGTCAAAACAAGAAAGTTCTTTTAATCAACTACTAAATAAACATAAAATACTTTTATTAAATTACATTTTCCTTTTATAAATATTTTTACTTCCTTAACGAACTCGAAAGAAGTACCTACATATTTTTTTTTTTTACAAACTGCGTTGTTTTTTGTGAAATATAATAATATGATTTCCTTTACCATCCCTGATAGTCGAACAATACTATGTCTAAATTGATTTATTTTGATAAATAATTTTAGATAGAAAATAGTATCGATCTTTTCAATTATTAAGAATGTAAAAAAAAATGACGTTTTTTCCGTCATAAACATGGTCTTATATAATAATAAGTAAGCTCGATGAACTTAAGTACACGTCTGATTAAAAATCCTGATTTTTTTTCTCTTATAAAATATTTGATGAAAACTATTTAAAAAATAAAATAAAGTGGGGCACGTCCCGTGAGTAAGATGACATACCTATTTATTTTTTTCGTCGAGAATTGTCCTATACAATAAAAAGAAAAGGAAGAAAAAAAATAAAAAAAATTTGAAAAATAAATTATTGTCGACCAGATATATAATATAATCGAATACTGTTGTATTGTATATTATTATGACCATTGTTTTTGGAAAACCGTTTCTATATACTTGCGCTACGACTACAACAGCGATCCCTTCAATTATGAATATTTTCCCTCGAGACTCGATTATGTGTATAATAACAATCCATATAATGTCGGTATACGGTATGTGGTATGTATATATATATATATACATCACGATCTGCATCGCCAAATCGAATTTACAATACGGCCACTGCGCGATGTTACTACGTGTTTTAAGGTCGGAAAAAGATCGATAGGCGGGATGTGGATGATACGACGGTGATTGGGGGAAGGGGTGCGGAAGGTTGGATAGGAAACACTGTGGACAATATATTATAATAATAATGTTTAAGAAGAAAAGCCGTATATCGATATTGTATGATATTATAGTCCATCGTATAATAGCACGCGCGCGACGTCTGCGTGCAAATAGGCTTTTTAACGTTATGCGCACGCGCAACGACGACGGATAGTAAGACGACTATTATTGTTGGTAGCGATTGTAATGAATAAAGGGAAATTTTCGGGGCCTCCGATCGCAGCGCGATGACTGTGACGTGGTTGGGGCCGCCTTTCGCCAAAACGGCGTTTCCACGCTGAAAAGACTTGTTGTCGGTTGTCGGTTGACGGAGCAGCAGTTGCAGTCTCGTATGTGCGGTGGACAACGCGAGATAACAGCGCGTTAGAAGAATATTATCTAAGAAACAGAAAATTAACCCCCATACGGCCCGCTGAGAATTTACGCGGAAAAACAGCCGCGACGATCAACCCCCGCGAATCGCGCCAGACGCCAAAATAACGGCCTTTTCGAACAGAAAAGACATCTTGCCGTTAGATGCAGCTGCAGTATCATAATATGTGCGGTCAACAACGCGAGATAACGGCGCGTTAGAAGAATATTAACCCTCATATAGTCCACCGCATGATCACGCGGAAAAACGACCCTCCCCGGCGGCGCCGCACTTGGACTTTATTGCGGCTACGGGTGGTCCGTGCGCTATGTCCGTATAGTTCGCCGCCGGACCGAAAACGAATAAGTCTCGGGCGGGCCACCGGTCAGACATATATATTATATCGTACGCAAGACGTATAATAACTGCAGGCGGATTATATTATGTTTCGCACGTGCCCAACGGACGTAATGACTTTGCGAGAACGTTTTCATTTAACTGACGCACCGCCGTGCCACGTATTATTATTATTATTATTATTATTATTATTATTATTATACAATACCTGTGCAACGTTGTTGCGTAAGTACGCCACGGTAACGACGAGATGTTGTCGGGTGTGGGGTGGTGAGGGGGGGGGGTCGGAAAATCGCGGAATACGCGTCATCATCAATCATCGGGGCGAGTGCAATATAACAAGAACGTAGGCATGTATAAAAAATAATATTAAGAAAAGAAAATATTATATTAATTTAGAATGTTAGAAAAAAAAAAATAACGGTTTTTCAATTTCTCGAAATATACGAACTCGGGACTTTCGACGTTTCCTTTAAATATATAATCGTGCACGATAAAATCCATCGTTATACGATCGAGTGTGAAATTTATAATATCGCAGTAGAGGACAACTACTGCAGCTGCCGAGCAATGTGCGCGCGATGAACGAAATCACAAACGCATATTATTATTATTATTATATTACTATACTGCGGTCGTCTTATAACAGATAAGAACAATAAACGACGGTAAAGTCAAAGAATTCCACAGAGTATTGCACCACGGAACAACCGTAGATAAATATATAATAATGTATAAGATAAATACAAATATACCACGCGGGAAACACAAGTATTGATTTATGTTGTTAACTGTGTACATATACCACTCGATTTGTATTGCTGATTATTATTGAGACTCTTTGACATTTTATAGACGAAGCAGGTACGATAAACAGAACTTATACACCCATATAGGTCGGACATCAGTATACAATATTGAAGGGTTCTGTCACCGGACAGCCTCCCTTCTCATATTAAATCATCTTGTAAATATTTTCCGTAATTATCCAAATAGCTTATTCTACATGACGTGTTACAGATTGTACATTTTCTATTTTAAATTAAAAAAAAACTGTTTACATTGTTATACGTATGACTCGATTTATATTGCTGATTATTATTGAGACTCTTTGAAATTTTACAGACGAAGCAGGTACGATAAACAGAACTCATACATACAAAGTTATAGGTGTTTTAATGTTCTCTCTCGTTTCGTTCCGCACTTGCAGCCGTTTAGTTAGGTACTAAAAAAAAAGCACCTACTGCGGTTTGTCGTCGGACATCAGTATATTATGCAGGGCTTGAAACCGATTGAAATAATTTCGGTTTCGGTTTCGATTTTGTATACCGGTTTTTAATTTTTTCGATTTCGGTTTCAATCTTTTAACACCGGTATTAGGAAATTTCGGTTTCGGTTTCGATTTTGTATACCGGTTTTGAAATTTTACGATTTCGGTTTCAACTTAGCAATTCCGGTATTAAGAAATTTCGGTTTCGGTTTCGGTTTTGTATACAGGTTTCTAAAGTATTTTCAGGAGGCTGTGTCGTCTATACAATTATTATCATTGTTTGTCCCGTATTGTCATATATAGTATTCGTTAGTAACTATAATTTATATCATTACTATTAATATAGCGACTAATAATTTTGCAAATAATGAAATGGTTATCAATATTTTAATTATGATCTAAATTTTATTATGAGCATTAATTATGCGTATTAATGAAATTTACGTAAGTATTTAAAAACACGTCAATTAATAAAAAAAAATAACGGTTTCCAATTTTTTCAGATATTGGTTTTGAATTTAATACCGATTTCCAATTTTTTACGGTTTCGATTTTGAATTCAATACCGGTATCCAATTTTTTTCGGTTTTGGTTTTAAATTATAATACCGGTATCCAATTTTTTCCGGTTTCGGTTTCGACTTTAATACCGGTAAGTATCCAATTTTTTCGATTTCGTTTTTGATTACGGTTTTGGTTTCGGTTTCGGTTTTAAAACGGTTTATACCGGTTTCTGAAATCGGTTTTGAAAACGGTTTCAAGCCCTGATATTATAGTTATAATATTGCGTCACTCTAAACGTTTCCGACCAAACCCCGATATACTGCAAATCCAAAAGAATTACTGCAATCATATTATTACAGATAATATACGACTACAAATTCAATTATATCATCGGTACGATAATTACTATTTCTATCGCATATTTACGCGTATCGAGTTCGATATTTTATCGACGAACCGTTGGAATTTAAATCGCAACGTTTATATAGATCCATTGTATATTATATTATCATTTCAATGAATTGTATATTATTGCATCGTTGTTTATCATGTCCAAACGCGCCCTAATCGAAACCGTATTCTAGCGGGGTCGACCACTCAAACGCATTAATAAATACAACTCGTCGAATTTGTGGTTTTTTTTTATAGTATTATAATATACTGTGTTTCCACGAAAACAGTATACACAAAAAGAGTTAATAGTCGTTACGCACGGGCAAAATAAAATAATAAAATAATTATAAGCCATCGGAACTTATGATTCAATAGTTTAGTCGCGTGTCCCGCGAACAGCTAAATTCAAAAATATGAATAGAGGGTATACTTACTGAGTAATATAAGTAACTGAGTTGTTGAGTGTAACTATTCTGTTATTGTGGACACATATGGTATACAATTAAGATATCGACGAGTATCGATTTTACGAAAAACAGAATTTTTTGACAAACTCGAACCTAGTTCTTGATTATAATATTTTCGAATGAATTTTTCATTTCTTATTTGTTAAACGGAAATACGTAACCACATACCAATATTACACTTTTTTATTCTCGGTAACTAGGATTCAATTTATCGGTACCGCATACTAATTCAGTCAAGTAAAATCGACAACCAACCACATTCATCCCAGGCCAAACCTCATCGATAGCATTTAGTATAGCATTTTAAAATCACTTGTTATATTAGACAGTTTTAGACTGACCACAAACATAACCCGTATACTTTCCATGGATTACGCCTCAATTAAATAATAATAATAATGAAGGATATAATTGAAATAAGGGTTTCTCAAAAAATATCATAAATCATTTATACATTTTTTTTTTTTTGGCACAAATCGGAATATAGCTTATTTAGCGGAAAACTGTCACGCGGTGATAACTTGGCGATGGTGATTTTGGCGAAAAACGGATAAGGCCTGTGTAATGATCGCGTTACAGTGCGACGACTGCGAAGATCGACGAGATCCTTTGGACAGTAAATGTTCAAAAGTCTTACGGTGCCGACTTCCTCATAAATATTACTTATTCTCGGCGCCGTCGCACCAGATAGCTGCTGGTATTAATACCACGCATCCCGTAGTTTAGGGTTTCCGGTCGCGAACGATGATAAATATCGTCGAAATCAAATTACTTTAGGTGGGTACCGTACCTACGAGCTATTTGGATACGAGTAGAACGTAAGAAGTATTTACTCGTGCGATGGCGGGGCGGATACCCCCCGGATGATGTAGTGTATATAGGTTTGACGGCGTAACAATTCCAATGGTTTTTTCGTTAATATTCATGAACTTGAAAATATATAGTATATGTAATATAAGAAGGTAGGTAGTCGAAATGCGCGAACGCATTACCAGAGGATGGCTTTACAACACCTGCGCCGTCGACGAGCAACCGAGTTGTGTGTGTGGCGCGCGATTCTTTTAACCTTTTTGCCAATTTTTTTTTTTTTTTTTTTTATTACTTTTAGTGGGTGAAAAAAATGTGAACTTTGAAACTGCCGCAGCTAATGGTCTGGAAACCCTTTTCTGCTTTTGTCGTTTTCTACTATCCTAGCTACGGGATCCTTTATTTATTTGTTTAAAGTTACAAGCGTAAAAAGGGGAGAGAGAGAGAGAGACAGAGAGACAGGGAGAATGTTAAAATAGATAAAAGAGAAGAAAAAAACCTATACCACCTATACCCACATAAAAAAGAAATTTGGATTTCACCGGGTTCGATAACAACGTCGCGAACTGGTTGACAGTGTGTCGTTATACGACTTTAAACGATATTTAATATACATCATAAAATCATATGCGGCGAGTCGATATTATTATAGTACCTATGACGCGTATAATAAAACGCATCATAGTAATAATATGTAACGTTTGTATAGGTAGTCGAAAGTGTATAATATTATTTTACTTTGTACATTATGCATCGTGTGCAACTCTAAAAAAAAAAATATTCATGCGACAATTTTTAAAAGTCGCAAAAATAAATCGCATTACTTTATTTCGTCATTATTTTCATTATACGTGAGTAATTATTTATATTATACCTATCTACGTGTAAAAAATATAATATGTAAAAACAAAAAAAAAAATAATGATATTTTTTCAACTGCGAAAACGCGTCCAGAACGCGTCGTTCTTATAGTGGTTCTTTATATATGTATATCGCAGACACTCGAAAACAAAAAAAAAATAGCAAAGACGTTGTCGCAGTGTAACGAGCGACTATATTATCCATCATCTATTTTTGTTGACGTTTTAAATTATTTTTTCATTTATAATAATTCATATGAGCAAGCAAGTCAGTCACGAGTAAAATTCCACTAAGCATTACTATAATGTGTTACGCAATATAATAATATTCTAGCTCGCGTGGAATTGACATTTATTGGATTTAATTATTTTTTTTTTTCAAAAATTGTATCAGCTATTCATTTACATTATGTTATTTTCTGCGCTCTAAACGCGGAATAACTGAATATAAATTCAGTTGGTCGTGTCCGACGACCCGAGTTCGCGAGTATTTTTTAAATGTATAAATACGTCGATTTACATGGAAATAATCAAAATATATTATTATCGTCTATCAAACTGAAGGGTATTCGAACAATCCCGGGAATTGTGTACTTTGATTTAAATCGAAACCGATACGCAACACACACACACACACACACACACACACACACACACACACACACACACACACACACACACACAATACATATATATGTAAATACCTACGAGGTTCATATTTATTGTGCGTCGAAACCCAGGCATCGAGCAAACAATAATAATAGAATATCCGAGTTTCCGATCATCATATTATTTCGATATTGTTCTTATATTTTATTATAATATTATGCGATTAAAAAAAAATTGTGTTTATGCCAAATCGTTCTGCAGACCGAGATGTTTAAAATCACCCGCCGCCGCGCCATCCCGGAAACATTGGGATGATTATTTAGATAAATCACAATTCAATGGATAATAATAATAATAATAATAATAATAATATAATACTATACAATGAGCCATCGTCAATCGAGAATACCACAATACACACAAGCGCATATTATTACGAATAATAATATTATTATTATTATTATATATCGACTGAAATATTGCGGTAGTACAAGATAATACCGTAGCCAGACATTTTATTTGGAGTGAGGGCACAAATTTTATTATTACTTAATTTTAGAACGATTAAACACGCGCGGAAGTAAGTATAATTAAATGAAAATTATTGGTTTACTAGTGAAAATCAAATAAATAGCAGCTTGGCGTCAGAAATTAGAGTGGAATAATTGAAAAAGACTTGATCGCGATGAGAAGGATAATAATAATAATCAAGTTAAATTCTGAAATCGAAACGCTTTTATTGTTCAGAGGCAAATCTATCAATAATTTTTTCAACATAATAATATATTTCAGCGTTCCTGCAAATAATGCCAAACCAATTTCTTCGATTTTCACTACCTAATATAATAATTTCTCAAATATTATGTCTCGACAAGTCCACATGGAAAATTGACTATATTTTTAATAATGTCTTAACACTAGTAATAATATTATCATCTCCAAGGCAACGGCATAATGTCATTAACGAACGTAGTATGGTACAACTGTTACTGGGTATGATATAAGTATTATTGGTCGCCGTTATAATAATCTAGTATATGATTAACAATATAGGCCCACAGCAGTATCAGTTAAATAATATTGTATTTGGTTTCCATTAATTACGCGTTGAAGTCACACGAAACGAGATCGAGATGACAATGAAAAGCCATATATAGCTGGGTACCAATAGCAAAATTATATTATATTATATTATTATGCTTGCGCGCGGTGGCCGGGTCTCTTGCCTTTGTATCGATACAAAATGGCAAACTATATTGAACATTGTAATCAACCGTACGTACAATACAAATATACCGTACGCACAGAAAGGTGGGTAGTATATGGGTACTTTAATTCTAGTTGTATTATTTAGGGCCTTTGAGTGGTGCGAGCCAAGGAGTATATTATTATTATTATTATTATTGTTATCCGGCACAGGATATTATACTGCCGCCGCTAACGTCCATATAATAATATAAAAATCCACTAACGATTTCGCGGAATGGCCGTCTGTCTATGGTATATATAATATAGATATCTACGTATGTGTATGTATGCGTGTTGTATATATTTGTGTGGGTGTGGGGTGGGTGGGGTGCACGCGAGTGTGTAAACATACATGTTGTAACCGGAGCACATTTATGTTTGAAATGATAATATATGTTTACCCGGTGCGAAAGAAAAGGAAAGGCCGCGTGCGTTACCGTAAACCCTTAAACCATTCGCAAATCGAGTTATCCGTCTTGAAAAGCAAATGAAGAAACAAGGTCAAAAATTACGTTGGTTTGTTCAAGAGTTCTTGTATACCCACCCACCCACATAATAATATACCACAGGCCGATTCTTTATTAGCACTTTTAATAAATGTGTACCCATACGTTTAGCGGGGTCGAAATCAGACGTCGTGGTACGCGGGGAAAATGTAATTTCGTAGAGCGAACGGTATAAAAGTACATAAACGCGTACCTCTATTCGGCTACGTATCGTTATGCGTTCTGATGTTTTTTTTTTTTTGTTCTAATTTAATACGTTGATAAATATCAATATTGCGGGAAAAATAAACTGGCAAATAATTACGCGAGCTTATATCGCTTTATTTTATATATAATTTTTTTAATTTCCGATAAAAAATTCGATCACGTACACGGCGCGCCGCAAAATCCCGTAATAATAAACAAACCAGCACGTTTTGAATACGTAATTTTTGATAAGAAAAACAAAAAAATAAAAAATAAAAATAAAAATCGAAAATAAAAAGGAAGTTGAAGAAAGATGAAAAATAAAAATAAAAGAGAAGAAAAACAACAGTAGCCGAGTATATATTTTTGTCGTTCGCCGCCCCTTCCCCTCCCCATCGCACACTGCTATCGCCGACGCTGCCGGTTGACTGATGGTTGGCAATCGCATTCCGCCGAGCCTTACATAATTTCTCCGAGCGCGTTCCTGCTCTCTATCTACATCTCTAACTCACTCGTCGTCCTTTTTCCTGGGCCCCCGCCCCCGCTCCTGCTCCTCGTCCTCGTCCGACCTTTTGGCGTGTATACCTTTTAAACGTCCGTCTCTGTCTGTCCGCCTGTCTGACTCTGAATGTGCGTATACGCCTGCTACAGTCTCCGTCGCCGTCTCTCTCTCTCGTTCTCTCCATCTGTCTCCATCCGACTCGCCGCGATTTCGCGAACCACTACGACTACGGAGACGACAACGGCGACTTACGCTGTTGTTATATTATTATGTGCAAGGCGAGAGATAAATTCACCACCAGGGACATTCCTAACAGACATGCGAAATGACTGGCAAAGTCACGGTAAATACTTTTACGGCGGTGGCCATACATTTCCGTGTGCCCGCGCGAGGTTTGTCCGTCATTACGGTGGCGGGAACCGACCGTTTTTATGGCGGGCACATTTTTTTTCCAACGTCCGTTTACGTGATTTCGTTGCCGAATAACGTTCCGGATTGCACAATTTTTTTTTCCTTCGAAACGTCATAGGTACTTACGCCGCACATGATACACCCCGGCCCGGCCACCGCGAGTCGTGACAATAATGGAGCACCGGCACTGTAGTTCGGTTTTGCCGCATTATACTCGGCCCCTCGTCATCCGTTTCAGGAAAAACCGAGGAAAATTCCTGCGAATCGCTCGAGGTTTCCCGTGTAATCGGTTTGTTTCACCCTCGTAAAATACAATTATGAATCGAAGTTACTTCAAAAGTGACGAACTATACTATTTAGCCGGTAGACGATATTCTATTACTGTATAAGATTAACTTATTTATTATTAATATTAATTAATATGCTACCCATCTCTGATATCTAGTTTTCCTGAGAAAAAATTCTTAAACCGACCAGACTTCCACGAAAATCATATTATTACTACTGAACAAAATAATAGGGCAGACATAATAAAATATATTAAGGTCTGTTATTTTATCTGAAATAATAATTGTTTGTGCAGTTCTCTTCTTCTACTTACAGTTTTTACATAATTATTATACTATTATCTGCAAGGGTGTCGAAAACAGTAGTTGAATTATTATTTTATCATTACACAATAATGCAACACGCGACGGGTTTAACTTGTGTTTTATTACAAATTATATTTAGGTTACCTACAGAATAGCGTGTAACTATTTTGTATAGCTCCGAATATTAAGTACGCACTAATAGTTTTGTATAAAAAAATGGTTTAAACTTTATAGCGGTAAAGCTGTTGACTATAATATCATTATGGGGATTAGAGTTAAATCGCGAGTGCAGCTAGAGTACCGTAAGCCACTCGATGAAATTAAATGGTTTTTAAAAACAAAAATACGATTTAACCGATATAAAAAAAGAATCGTGTAAAAAGGAAGTATAAATCGAACTCCGGTGTTCAGAAAATATATTATTATCTGGGAAACATGAAATACATTATATAGGTGGTATAATAGTGCAATTTCTCCGTTCGTAATGTTATTACAGTGACGGGTAAAACGAACCGCGGTGAGCCACATCCTTGCAGAAGAAATATACACGCACATATATATATATTTATATAGGACCGATCGGATTTAAGAAAACCACAGTCTTCGGCAGCGAAATTGTACGTGCGGGCGTGGCGCCGGCGGCGGTGTTGGATTGGAGACGAGGTAGGATTTCGGAAAAACCACTAGAATTGCACTTCACCCCCTCCCCCTCTCGCCTCCCCCCACAATGCCGCCGTCGTCGACGGATGTGAACGGGTTTACCCGTGGGTTTACCTACGACAATCGTCCGTTCGAGTATAAATCCTAATACAGCGGCGAACCCCGAATTGAGGTCGGATACGGTTTTGCGGGGGATATAATATAATAACGGATGAAATTATGTGTGCGTGGCTGCTAGACGCGCGTCCGTGGTTAGCGGGTGGGAAAAAAACACAATAATATAATATATAGTGAAATATATATTATTATACGACCAAAAAAAAAAAAAAACAACCGAAATCTCGGTTAGCCGTCAGCAACCACCCCGCGTTGCACCACTTGTGTGTGTGGTATTCAAATAAATATGGGACAGTTTTTGGTCCGTGACCGTGTTTACACCCGCACACACGGTCCGGCGTAAACCCTCGACCTCGCCCCCCCCCCACCAAACATCAACCCCGCCGGCAGTTTAGCGTGCGGGCAACACT
Source organism: Acyrthosiphon pisum (assembly GCF_005508785.2). NCBI lineage: Eukaryota > Metazoa > Arthropoda > Insecta > Hemiptera > Aphididae > Acyrthosiphon > Acyrthosiphon pisum. The sequence continues at coordinate 162,024,809 of NC_042494.1, read as the reverse complement.
CACATATATTTATATTATATATACACGTATCTATATATCTATATATTATATATATATGTGTGTGTGTGTGTGTGATGTGTATCCATTTCATTTATATGATAATGCGAATAACTGACACAGAACACCACTTGGCCATTTGTCCGACACGCGTTATGGCGTCAGGATCAGGAATGCGTTATTAGTTCACTTGTTCGATGTAAATTCCGACTGATTCTCCTCTCTCCGAGTACACGCACGCGCACGCATATACCCACACATACCACCCACCCACACCCACACAAACTACGTTCACCCACATCCCACACACACACACACTCACACGATCGACCGTGTGTTTGCGTGTATAATTTACGTTAGGTAGCCTAAATACACAATGTACACCCCATCCCTTCCACATATACACGCACACTGAACGTGCAATATACACTTACATACGCCAGATGTCATGTTTGATTAATGCAACTCTGTATGCTATTTCGACTACGGCGACGACTACGACTGCGACGGCCACGAACGATGACTGGAAAATTCTCGTGCGCATAATAAGTCAGAATACATTTCCACCCTAAACCAATATATCGGAAACCGGTCGTTCTGCAAGCATATAATATTATTATACACTATTACGTATTATTATAATACCTACGAAACGACGAGCAATACGCAGCTAGACGCGATCGCTGGCGCCTTTCTCCTCGGGATATTAAAAAATCATTTAACCTAAATCCGTCAAGCAAACGACTACCCTTCAGTCGCAGATAATATGCTTTCAGTTACGTATTTTTTTTTCGAGTCTTACATCACGCTGTCGATATTAACTTTTTACGTCAACTAGGAAATTTAATTAATTTTTATTTTTCACTTAAAAATCCGAGTACTTTATAATACATGCATAATTTTCAGATTCATTTGTCTCTTCAAAAACCAATTAGTTTTTTATTTCCTTCACAAAAACTCTCTGTTGGTAGAAATACTAAGTAATTTAGAAGGGATTTTTTTCAACACATTTATAATATTTTAATTAAATAAATAGATCTCTTAGTTTCGAGTAAACAATAAACCGTGAGTAATATTATTGTTAGTCGTTCTAACAATGTTGAACATGGGCTGACGAATTTTTTTATCTAAGTACAAAATCATTATTAAATCCAAAAAAAGGGTGACCTATATTATTTTCTGTATTTATACGCCGTATATTATCTATTATTGTATTCGACCTTAAAAGGATTACTCTTTTATTATAAAACTTTTTATTTTTTGACAAAATAATAAATTTTGTTTTACATCTTGTATTCTTTCTAGAGTTTGATTACGTGTTTAAGCCAACTTTTGATGTTTTATAGTCATACATTAACTATATTATTACTAGATTCCGACATTAGACTACAGCCTGATGAGATTTTGATGATACACTTGCGCTGATGTTTGGTGATATCATATTATATATACAAAGTTTCGATTCCTAGTCTTAACCGTTTTGGTAGAGCTTATACTTAAACATAAATTTACAGGTTGACGCTTAGAAACAATATAATTTCGTATTATAACCATGCGCGTTTTATGCTTCACTGCGATAATAACTTGTTCGTATAACTAACATAAAAACTACTGAACTTTCACCGTGCAAGGTTGGTAATAACATCAATACTTGTTCGACTAACTATCAATATTATTAAAAAAAAAAAAATTGTATATAAGATGCAATCTTACTCCAGCTTATACCTAAACACAAACCGTGCAAGATAGTAGGTATGATGTGTTTCGTTAGTAAATAGTGTTATTTTTTTAATTATTTCGATAAAACTATATAGTATTATACCTACGTCAGTTATAATTAATTTTAGGCGCACAAACCGGTTTTTTCACAAATAATTATAATTATTTGTATTCATTTATTTATTTAAATGACACACTCTCGAGAGGCAATCACGTCGAATCGAGTCACTATTGACTTGAATTTATCGGACGAAAAATGTTCGTAGATACATATTATAATCATCGTCTTCAAAGTCGCAATAGTTTTCTAAAAAGTTCACACCACATAATATAGTCAACTTTACATAATTACGTTATCACATACGTTTAGTGAAATGCCAACGAAACGAAATTAACAAATCAGCTGCCGATCGCATATTTTACCTATACACCTTAATTTTTTTTTTTTTTGTCGTCTTAGCCGGCCTTGAAAATCAAACATAACAGTAGTTGAAAACCAATCGTTTACGTAGAATGAAGTATAGGATATAGGTACCTACGTACGTGATAAAATAATATACACATTTATAAAAACGATAGCGTACCATAATATAACGCGAATGTGAACGACGAATGATGTGTTTCGATATAATAATATAATGACGTGGAACAAATTGTTCACCGACGGCTTACACGTCCGGTCATGTCGAAGTCACGTGATTCAATATCCTCTTGTGTTTAGAGCGCAAATGTTTATTATTTTTTTTCCCCCTAAACACCCCCAGAGCACCCTGTGGGGGGTGCACCACCGTCCCCATCGATCCGCCGCCGCCGTGTTCTCGATATACCGCTCAAAACGTTCTCATTCTTTTGGGAAAAAGTGATAATGAAATTCCCGAGCGTTTCCGATACATTACATATATATATATATATATGTGTGTGTACATAATATAATCGGTCTCGTTTGACCAAAGTCGTTTCAAAAAGTTATCACATAAACCGTATATCTCATCCTCGCCGCTGGTGGGACTCGTATTATTATTTGGTCGGTGGACAACAAATTTTAAATCCGCGGTGTCCACCCTCTAACCCTAACGCTGGTGGCCGGCGGTCGTATTAGAGGAAAACTATTTTTATCGGCCCGGTCGCGTCCTATCATAATAATAATAATAATAATAATAATAATAATAATAATAATAATAATAATAAATAATAGAAATATATATAATATTTTATACTATATACACACAACAATGACGTAATGAGAAATATATAATAGTTCAGACCGCTAGCAGCGGGGCAGCACTCTACTGGGTTTTTTCGCCATCGACGCGGTCCGCGGCTCCAGAAAAAGTTTCCGGTCACAACGGAGGTCGTCGTCTTGGGGAAAACGATGAAGTTTACCCGCTCTGGCCGGCCGCGATTTACGGTCGTCTTCTGTTGTACACATTGTTCGCAAAGTCCGACCACGTCCCGACACACAATGCGCACCGTGACTATAGTCGTTACACCTCGCACCTCTATTATATCATACGAGTTTCGACTGATCTTAGTGATTGTCGCGGCCAAAGAAAATATGTGTCAAACTATGGCAAGTATTTATCCGGAGATTTAGTGCCAGCGTCGGCGGCGGTGGTCTTATGTAGGCCCAGGAGACGTGCCAGACAAGAGGGAGACACAATACGTTATTTAGCGACCAAACGCTTACCTATACAACTACCGATGATAAGCGTTTTGTGTCCGGAACACGCACGGTGACGGTCTTCAAAACGTTCGTCATAATAATAATAATAATAATATTAATTGTACAAACGGGTATTGTTTTCGTCATCGTCAAGTGTCAACTGTATAATTATAATTAAATCGAAATTGAAAAATATATATTCAAATTTCACCGAACAATTTATTTTATTGATCAGATGATTCTCGTCAGAAAATAATATAATATGTGTGCAATGAATGCAATTAAAAAATAATTATCGTGATTTGTATTTATTTATTTTTTTATTACCCCAAATGCACAATCACGGATTACGTTTCAGCTTTAAATATATTATAATTAATGTTACTTTATGAAATTGAACACGTTACGCGATTTATCATCGATTGGAGGTAATTAATAATTATTTATATCTAAGCATTTGATTTCTAAAGAGACATTTTCACAGAATAGTATCAAATCGGTTCTCACGCATTGAAAACACAAACGAAGATGATGGACAGGTACACGGGTATCGCCCTTACGTTTCAGAAAGCTTAAATAATAATGCAGACCGTTCACAATAGTACCTAATGTATAATACTACAATATCATACCTTAATTTGATTTTGTACGATATTTAAAAGCCAAATAATTTCCAAACAATTTCATTCCTAACTAATAATTGACATTTATCGTATAAAATATTTCGATTATTTTTAAGTATAGGTATTTTACTTGCGTTAATATAGCCCTAATTAATATCTAATATTTTATATTATTATAAATGTATAACAGGGCCGACCTTAGGGTTTGCGAGGCCTAGAGAAAATATAATTGCGAAACCTAACATTAATTAATTATATTTACAAGTGTCTTTTGAAAAAAATTATCTAGATATAGATAGATAAAATTATTTTTGTATGATTTTTAATTAATAAATTTCCATTTTTTTTTACATATTTTGTTATTTTTATTGCATGTTTTTACCGCATATTTAACGATACTTAACAATTTTGTTGGTGGTAATTTAACTTATTATTAATTTATAAATTTCCATTTTTTTTTCACATATTTTGTTGTTTTTATCGCATATTTAGCAATATAAGGTAATATTATAGAGCATATTAATTATGCAATTTTAAGTGCTATAAACTCCCAACCCTGGACTTATTACTTATTAGTTACGGATTTTGTAAATTATCTAGATCGCTATAATTTTTATCTAGATGAATTTTATTTAGCTAAAGCACAACATTGGATTCATGAACGGTTCGTGGAAAAAAAGAACCTTCAGTGTTTCCTAAAAGCATAATTATTGTAGTCTATGCTCGACCATGACAGTAAGTTAACTGGTAATTACCTACATTTATTGAGAAAGTTCCACTACTTGATTTCTAAGAAATTACTTTGTCATTTCTTTGTGAAACATGACATTTTAATATAGTGCTCTATACAATTATATCATTTTTCAATCCAATTATTTTTTGAACTAAATACCTCAAGTATATAAGTAAACACCGTGAGCTCCAAGGACGGTCCTACATACGATTATGCTGTAATATAATTGATTGATATTGTAAACACGTTCTAATTCTTTTTTGAGAGGCCATAAGGTTTGTTGCTTATCAACACGTAGTCATTCCTAAATTGTGTTTTATTGTGATATAATATTATATTGTAAAATGAACTATTGTACCAGTAAATTGTATTATTATGATAAACTTATTATGATTTCACAATTATTACGTCTCTGCTTCAGTCCAATAATAAAACAAATCGAAAATACAAAAATCATTAAACATTTTTAATAAATTCAATACCGCTTAGTTTTTTTATGTATACATTTACAACTGCAGGAAATAAATGTATATTATTATTATATAATGACTGACAGCCGTGCTCATATATTATAACGTGTAGTGTTCTACTTCTCTCTCATAAAACATGATCTATCGCGCGTATTTTGTTTTAATTTTCGATAGAAACAATTTTTATTGCCATCAATCATCTCATAATATTAAATACGTTTGAAAAAAATAATATCAAAAACGTATCTTTTTTTATAATATTAGCTACTAATGTATGGAAATGGTATTTCATAATATGTGTTTTAAACGATGCCAATTTCGAGTGTATTAACTGCTGTTATATAATTTTAAATTACCGTATAGGCACTTAATCCCATATTAATATATTATGTCTAGGCTCTATAGTGCATGTGCTTGTGGGCGTAAATAATTTTTTACAGAAATATTACAATGCAATATTTTATATTACATAGTATTATTGTATTGGATTTCGTTGTGTGGCGAACGGTTGAATAAAGTAATAATGATCATTATAGTAATATCATAATATACCTACCTACTTAATGCCACTGAAAAATATAAATTTAAGTACGTATGCACAATACATGAGTATCCACGACCTTCCTCATGCCCTAAACCGTACCGCGTGTGAAGATAACGACGCGTAAGTATTACAAATGGATTTGCACACAATAAATTATTGTTTAAAAAAAAAAAAAAAACGTCACAATAAACAATAAGTGTACAATTACTACTATATATTATGTGTACAGTGTGCTTGACGCACCTACAGGCGTTCACGGTTGGGCGTATACGGCAAATGAAAATACACTATTTATGACGTACCACTACCATGGTCGTGTGCTGCACCGGTCGAGTTGTGTAATGATTACACATTTTAAAACAGTGATAAATCGACGCGTCCTTAAAGCGGTCCTGAGCGTATCTAGTGTAGGTTTAGTGTTGTAGGTTACGTCCTTTGGTACGGTTTTTTTTTTCCAATGTTCTGGTAAAAACCGCTTAAAAATAATGACCCATCTCCAGTGTACAATTCGTTTACTATGATGTAAGTCCGAAATGTATAATATATTGTACGCAAATGTTTTTGAACACTATTTCGATTTCTAAAAAACCAATGACAGTTTGTTGTAGCTTACACTAAAACCGAATAAATATAATTAAAATGAATGAACTGAGAACGGCGTTATTTTAGTATTTATTTAGCTTAACGAATAGGCGTCTTTAGGTAATGTTTTTTTAAAATTATTATAACATAGTATAATACAAATTACCTAGGTAAAATGTATTACATAAAAAATAACAACAATTACAGTGTTCGTATAAAATATGTGCATTATTTTATTGACATTGGTAACTATAAAGATAAATTAACGGGCAGCATACGTCATGCTGATTGTGATAATACACATGAATTTGAATTTGTACCGAACAGCGTAATTTTGAATCAATTACATACGTCTTACAAAAACGAAATAAATAAATTACAATTATTGTAACGTGGATATGCTAATACGAGTTCATAATTGTGTATAAAACGAATGTTATAAGTCAGTAACAATGTAATTGAGTTAAATTGAATTACACTTTGTTGTAATTTAAAATAAAGGAAATAATGTTATAATAATTAAGTAATTTGCACACGAATACAGATATGTACCTATATTGCCTATACATGACGCCGTGTAACAAATTAATAATGGAGTGAATGTGTATGTTAGAAATTCATCTGACATTTTTCACATAATCATATAATAATAATAATCATAATATTAACATGTAGCTATATTAGTCTACACGTATTATAGATAATAATAATAATATTATATTATACAATATATTAGTATAGTATGTAATAAAAAATGTAGTTTATTTTTACAGTTGATTGATATATTATTTCTCCTATGTTAAAGTTTTTAATTAAAAAAAACCATAATAATGTATGGGAAATTCGATACTGTGATACGTGTATAATTATAATGAATTCATCTCAAGGATTACGAAAAAACTGTAAAGTTATGCAAAAAGTTTTCTTGAATACCGAGTATCCTGAGTGTTATTGCCAAAACTGTGGTTCTGATAGTTTATAACAATTTCCTGGTAAACTAAAGCAAAAATTATAATTTTAAAATGTTGGCATATCTATGTTTCATATTTTGGTTAACTTTCGGAGCATTATTTTACTTACCCAAAAAATTGCGTACATAATACATCATAATTAAAAATAAAAACTAAACAGCACTCTACTGTAGACTCAAACATTTCTAATTTTGAATTTCTTGATATTTTACTGAGAAACGCGCTGGTACTGAGTATATTGTCGACGAGTTACTATTGATGTTAGCATATTACGAACAATGATATTATATGAATGCAAAACTAAAAAGTGCGTTTAAAAAAAAAATAATAATTTACACAATGTTATTATTTAATAACAACAAACTGAATTATGTAGATAGTTTATTTAGGTATAGACAAATATATTATTTTGTTTATCACAATAGTTGCAAATTATTGATAACCCTGTTTCGGGACATTTTATAATTTTTAATAGACGCATTGTAATGATTATATATAACTAAAAGACAGTTGATATAGGTATTATATTATTAGCTGTTGAAAATAATGCGGTAGTCGACTGTAGTTTATCCACTGTTAATAATATGGATGGGCAAGTTTGATGAAGACAATTTTTTTTGTTTGTGACACATTTATTTGTCCTCCAATCGAATTTTACGGGTACCTACAAACAGACCACGATAGGTGCTATATATTATTGGAAATGCGCGTGACCTAATCTAAATGATAGGTACAAAGTCGATAATCCACGTACGAAATCGTTGGTTAAATCCGGCACAAGTACCTAAACATTTCCGAACACTGTAAACTCTAGAATAAAATGCTTTATGTCGTACCATATACTATGTAAACCCTGGGGCAGCAGATATTAAGCACGTGATCGCTGCATGATTCACGGCGAGCGTATAAATCTTTTGAAGACGCGCCGGCAAATATCTCGTGGCAACTATAAAAGGCCTTTGCTTACACGTCTGGAAAAAGCGCGCGCGCCCACACGCACACGCACACATGCACACACCCACAAGCACACAAACGCACAAACGAAAAGAACAACAACAATGAAAAAAAAAACAACCAAAATCGAGACATTTCACATTACCCGCCGAGATACATTGCTGGCGGTTCCGGACGGAAATCCACAACAATGTTGGTTTATTACGAAAACATGAAGGGGAAAGAAACTGTGGCCAGTGGCAACGGAATTACTTTCTCCTTTTTTTTTTTCATCCCCATCCGTCCACCCACTCGATCCCTTCCCACTCTTCCCTCCTCGCCACCGACAGACGTTAGGGCGTGATGTGTGGCGGACCGCCACCGCCGCGTCGGGAGGCAAACGACAAAACCGTTACGGCGCCCTAAACCCCGCGCACCTTTACTATAATATATTATATATTTATATACATCCAAAAGCTCAACTATACACCCTTATTATGCCCGACTCGTTTCCACCCACCCGCCCATCCACTAGCTACCGCACCACGATCCTATCCGCCGTCATTCCCGTCGCCTCGCACAAAAGTGGCCACATTATTTCCACCGCGCAAAAGGCTTATACGTCCCGTTTTACATTAATTGGACGCCTGCACATTTCACGTGCATTCTAGTGCCGCCGTCGCCTGCGATGTCATGACGCGAATAGTTTTAAGGACGCGTCCTCGTGCAGCCCCAAGTGCGTAGGTATGTGGGGGGGGGGGGGTGAGTGTACGAAGTAAAGGCGTACATGATCGAGAGCTTGACGAACTGCAGGCACAACACGTGGCTATTGGCAGAGCACGACGATCGTCTGCGCATGTTAAGGCGCGGGGCCATCATATCGATGGGAGGGGGAGGGGGTGTTTGGAAAAGAAAAGGTTTTTCCGTCGAAACGAAAAGTGTAAGACGTTTGTTCGACGCGTTCCGGGTTTTAATGACGATTATAAGGGGCGTCCGCCCGGCCGATAATATAATAATGGTCGTCGACAAAATTATATTATTGTTGTAACGACCACCTGATCGCTATTCGCGACGCGATTGTATTAATCGTCCGGCGGAAAACGAAAACGAAAACTCTGCGCTGATTGACGACTGACGTTTGTCTGAAAGTGTAATGTTATTGCGATGCTCGCACCGTATTATGACTCGCAGCAGACACGCCTAAAAACTAAAAGTAAAACTTTTTAACGAATAATTTTTGTTGTGCGACCTGGTTTCGAATCCCAAAGATAAAAATTATACTCACTGCATATAAAAGTGACAAATCAAATGAATGAAAAACTTCGGTGTCAGTTTAAACTCTGACAAAATCTTGTATAAATAAATGAATTTACGGTTACTTTTCACAAAGTTCATTTCAAATCAACTGACGTTCTTATAAAAATTAGATTTTAACATCGTATTATTATTATTATTATTATTATGAAGTTTAGCAATTATTATTATTTTTTATAACTTATTTTTTTATTTATTAAAATGGAGAATACTGCCGAGCCCTATTTTAAATAATGCGTTTAAAATTATATTTATGTTTATACAAACATTTTATATTTTTATTATTTAAATTATATTCACTTTACATTAATATTAATCATTATTGTGTGACGTCTTATATAACGTTTTATATTTAATTGGTACATAATTTATTTTAAGTTCAAATCATTTTCCAGACGCAGATTATTAAAACTAGCATACAGCCATCACTGAAGTTTATAATCTTGACATTAAGTATTTATTCAATAACAGTATATTGAAGCAAATCATAATTAATACTAATAAACACCATTACTCGTATTTCCACGAGTGAATAAAATGTTATATTTACAACATTATAATATGCAATATTATATATTAGATATATGTAAAAAGTTTAAAAATGTTTTTTATCATTGAGATAAATATCATTATGGGGTTAGTTCATACAGATAAAAAAAAAACATTGAATGGTACGAATTATTACAGATGCTTTACAACAAAATACAGACCACATAAGACTCGGAAGACGCGAGTAGATAATATTATTACCGTAACTCTGGTACAACTGCGGTAATAGATCATTGCTGAGGCGGCGTACGACTAAACGTTACATACGCATAGTAAATAACAATATTATATTATTGTATTTAAACAAAAATTGATTTGGGCATTGTCCATGTTTTGTCATTGGTGTTTGTTTTCTTCTTTTGTCGGCAAACACAGGAAAATCTTCGCAGCACGATCCGTAGTACGATTTTTCAATAAGACGAATTAACGACTGCGGCTAAACGTCGCGTTTACTATATGAATCAAATGCTCGATTCGATGAGAATTTTCTTCACCGGCACCACCCTGTATTTTATATAATATTATATTATGTCTGTATACGGTCTTTAACGTATTTGCTTAACGACTGTCTACTCCAATTTCTCACGGGGGACCGGCGGCGGTTAGTTGGCCGAAATGGTATTACAGTGTCCGCGCGCGTTTGCTGCGAATTAGAGTGGTTTTGGAGTTTGACATGAGACGATATTATTGTCTAGTGCTATATTGAGTTCACATTAGGAATTGTTTCAATCACGGGGTCGTGGTGCGGTTTGTGATAACGCACATTCCGATAACGAGGGGCTTAAGCGCGTAACCCGAGACCGTCAGATTGAAAAGACTTGAAATACTCGACGGTTTTATCGTCGGACACGGTAAAACATTATATTATTGTCATGGCGGCACGATTAAAGGAGAAACTTCATTTTGCTCGATATAAGTATTAGTAGTTGGTAAAATTACGCGATTATTACGATGAAACGCACCGATAACATAGCTGCCTAACCAATATCATAAAATATAATAGGCCTCCTTTCAAACCACTTTCGATATTGCAGAGTTAAGACTTTTTATTTATAATATTTTCATACCTCGTTAACACTATTTTATTATTAGGAATTGCATTGGTATCTAACAGAAAAACAGCATTACAAATATTTAGATTGTGTTCAAAAATCGATACTTTCGACGCTGAATAATAATTATAAAAGATATGGAATGCAAATAACCAATAGCATTTTATAAATACCTATATTGTACAAAAATGTTTATTATTTTATTATATTATTATTCTACTAAATTATAAAATACCGATAATACACAATCGTTAAATATTAAAAAGTTGTGAAATTATGCTCTAATAAAGTTGTCTTCCTCATTGGCCGTAAAATCTGGATTTTGCTTAAGGCTACCATTTTCAGGAAAACTGTTATAGTTATAAGTATAATTTCTGATCAAAATACTAAAATACTAAATACCTATAATATTATCTTCTTCTAAAAAAATAAAAAGACTCTTATTTTAGACAAACCAATATTTATAACTAGTAACTCGTTATAATTATATTGTAAATCAAATTTGCATAACTTACTATGCAAAAAAAACCATACCACGTCATTTAATATTTTTCCTTTTTAAGGAAAAACTATGAGTTATAAATATATTTTTGTTAATAAGTAGGTAACCGTGACGACGAAAATCCTACGAAAAACCTGTAAGAAACATTTTATCGTAATTCTAGGCTAAAAACATATTTATGTAAAAAAATGTTTAATTATATATAATTTATAAATATATGTATTTTTTTAAATAATTTATAGTAGTTGTATAACAATTAATAATATATTAATACATTTTTAAAATTATTTCATACATTGAAATTAAAATTGTATTGTGATGAGTAAAATAATGAAAGCAATATAAAACCAAATGTTTAATACGTATAGTTAAAATAGTCAATCTGAGAGATATACATTAGTCGTCTATAACAATAATTGTTTTTAAATTAAATTCCGCGGCCGTAATTAATGTATTTAAATAAATCATCAATGGTTTAATTTTATCTAATTCAACTTGATTTACATACTTTAATTAATACCTATACTTGATTAGAATTTTAAAAATTGATTTCAATAAAAAAAACAAAATAATGATGCAGACATATTATATGTGTTGATGATAACAAAATAATATTAATATTATAATCATAATAATTTATAATTTATTACTAATAAGTACTTGTACAGTCAGCAATTTTTTAAAAAAAAAAAAAACGGTACAAACTACAACTGTATAAATAAATGAATAACACTTTATCTATTACTAAGTACCCGTGTAGTAATATACATAATATTAAGATAATTGTGCTTACAAAATTTTAATATTAATTGTAAAATCTCTAATTTTAGTGTTTACGAGAATCGTTTGGAATCTTAAAGATTAATTAAATTAATCTTAATTTATGATTAGTATTACTATAATTATATACTAGCAGTAGAGTGTATACGAATTTTACTTTTAATTTTAACTAGGCACTAATACGAAAAATAAACGATAAAATTATTCATATTTTTAGTAGGTATATTTTTAAAATCACGTGGCCACAATATTGTTGTATACAAATTTATACGACGAGAGCATGAATTAATTTAAAGTTTTGAAATACAATATGAACAATGATTATAATGCACTGTGAGTTGACTCTTAAACCGTACAACAAAATACGCTTAAACACGCAGTCGGACGTTGGTCGAATTGAAGAAGTTCGTTTTGCTTCGCTCACTGCAGTCCTGTATGATATTACTTTACTCTATTATTTGTCCCTTTCGCTCCGTTGTACTTACAACAGTGAAAATATAAAACTGAACTGTGTAATGCAAAAATGAGATACAATTTAATATCTAAAAAGTTGTTACACGAAACTTTCTGAGCACATTTCCCTTAAACAACGGTCTCGTAAATTCCGTACCTACAGAATCTAAATTTTCAGCCTGGAATTCGAATCCCGCTTATTTAATATACATGCTAAAAATGAAACGGGTAAAATGTCGAACATTTAGTCTTATTAAAATATTCCATTTATGTCAATTTTATAGAAATTACACTAATATCTTAATTTTATAATGTTTAACTTGATAAAATGCACGATCGTGTCCTTTTACGTAGGTATCAATTTTTATAACTTTTAATTCAATTTGTATAATTTCTGATTTCAGTTTCAAATCGTAAATAAATGCAGTCTACTTTTACAGATTATTTAAACAGTTTCTGTTTTTTAGACTGGAGTTGGAGAGGTTGTGATGGTCGGTCGAAAAGAAACTGAGAAATCACCAAAATACGATTCAATAAATTTTTGTTATTAGAAATACAAGCACTAGAAGAATCTATGATATGAATCATGAATGTAATTATAAAATTAATGGTCTTTCATATTTTTATTTAAAAAAAATAAACCGTCGATTTGCACACCAGAGGACTGTAGTAGTTGTGCTCGTAATATTAAAGTGATTTGATATTTAAATAAAATACAAAAATAAATGATTAAAATGAGAATCATTCGTCGAACGCTGCGCAAAGGAATGCGTTTCGATCAAACTCCACATTAGGTATTCTTTTCATCGGACAAACCGTGTGTATTATAAATAGGTACAATAAAGTTAGCTGCAGTTCACTAAATTTAAAGTTTACGGCCTGGACGGAAAATGCACGGACGTGACATAAATCGTATAATACAGTATGCCTAGGTATATTATATTATTATAGATGACCCGTGGATAAACGGCACGGCATATTTTATTATTATTTTACAATAAATTATGACGACGACCTGTCCGACGAAGGTTATAATAATGCTATATTGTTAGGCGTCGGGGGCGGCGAAAACGACGTAGTGGAACTCAAACGCGTACTGCAGCCATTCCTCGAAAAGTCCACCCTCCCCTACAAAACCCATTGCAGCTTGCATTATCGATTAACAACATTATTAATATTATTATTTGCGTAATATTGGCAGACGGTCGTATTATTATTTTCATCATAAAGAGTAGAAAAAATATATATTTTTTTTAAAACCCCCGGCGTGATGCGCTTATACAATATGATAATAATAATATAATAATATTAATTACAATATAATATTTTACATCGCTTCATCCAAACAACAATATATGACAATGAAATTATTACGATATTATCACTACAATAATACTATAGTCGTCGCTATAGCCACGCGGACATTAAAATATAATAATATAATATTGCGGAACAATATGATATAAACGCGTTCGGAGAGTACATAATAGAGCAATATCATATTCTATTGTATGTTATTATCTCATAAACGATTGGTCGATTTACACATAATAGTATAATACCTCTCATATAATGTAATGTGTGTGTGTGTTTGTTATCTAGCTATAGCTCTTGATACGCGAGTATCGTGGAATTTTTACGTTTTTTTTCCTGTGTCTCAGACCAAAACGAGGTGATTTTTTTTCGAATTTTCTATAGTGACTCTAAAACGTTATAGTCCATACAATAACGATTTCGCGGCGGCGACAATAACGTCGTTGTCGCCGTCGCTGTCTCGCCGTACGTAGTATATATTCAAATCACCCTACCTCCTTATGTGTGTGCGTGTCCGTATTGTACGGAGAAACAAAAAACAAGAATAATAAAAATCACAAGACGTTATACGCACCGCACGCAGTATGCATATGGTGGTTAGGTTAGGTTGTGTGGGGGGGGGGTGGTTTGGCGGCTGTGTTGTAGGAGGCCGTTGGTCGAGGAGGAGGAGGAGGAGGAGGAGAAGAAGACAAACAATATAGTGCGCCTACCGCGTTATAAATTTCGTCGGATTTAAAATCGATTCTGCCGCGCGGCGTTATGGCGAAATAATAATGTTTCAATAATTCACCGAGGCTCGGTTTTTACACGCAGAGGGATTATGACGCGATATACCCTCACCGGGAAGGCGATGGCGAAGATGACGACAACCACTACGGTCCCGCTCGACCGACTGCTTGTACCTAATAGTCGTAGTCGCTTAATAATAATATACCCAAACGCTTTTTAGAATATTAAAATATTCTGGTAATCTCAGATAGAGTTTACTGTTGTTTAATGCACTCTAAACAATCTACATATAGCAATACAATATATGCGATTCCAAAATATATAACAATATACGGCGACCACTTCTTCCTGCTATTCGGTTTACCGTCGTTCGCACGCTCCGCGTGTACTGACTCCGACAATAATGTCATGTAAGTGTGTTGTGTGGGATAGATTATAGCGTCATATAACACTATATAGTATTTATATGCTATTTTGTTTTAAATTATGTGTACAGTACCTACACAATAATATTATTCTACAGCGCGCGTCGAACACCCGCAAAAAGTGCGACAGGGTAAAATTGAATAAAAAAATCGAATCTCCTTCGACCGAGGTCCCTTTTGTCGAGCGTATGTATATTATTTTTATAACGATTTCGATTCATATTATGATAATGATACGACGTGTGTATGAGTGTGAGTAACATTGTTATCTGTGCGACAAGGTGCAAAAAAACATCGTTGCGCAATGTCCGACGATTCATTTTATTATTTCGTTATATTATGTAATTATAATAATAATAATAATAATAATAATAATAAATTATTACACCTTATTAGAGAACGCTGTACCTCTCGACATATATCGTACTGACACAGTAAAATATTAGGTAAACGTTATATTATACTAATGTAAATTAATAATAATAATTATGGTCTCGAATTCTCATCCCGTCTCGCGTTGTTTATTCTGTTCTCGGGGGATTAGTATAAGAAATAATTAATGCACGAACATTTGAGATAATGTAAAATTAGGTGGGTAGGAAGGTAACCCGTGTATTATGATCAAAGGGGGAAAATAAACATTAAAAAGGGAAAAAACCCATTTACCAATAATAACGGGTTAATTATTACCTTCGCCGCGGCTATAATAGGTAATAATAATAATAATAAACACAATGGGAAAACCACAGATTCACGAAGTTCATGGCGAAATTAGTCAAGGATTTTGTATACAATAAAATGCTTTACGTCGAAGAATTTTCGGAAAACTCAAAACGAGTATTACCTTTTATTTTTTCCTTTGCTAAAAGGCACCGTGGTCCTGTAAGTCAGCTGCAATATTATTTCGGTATATACAACTCCATTGCTTTGTAATATCGAATTTTGAACAGCCTTACTGCATTTTTTTTCCTGGGATAGCCACCACCATCACTTATATCGTACAAGAAAATGTTCCTTTTTAAAAGGATATAAATTATGCTATCCTGCTATAGGTGGTGCAGATGTTCACTTTTCCTGGTTAACGCCTACGCGAGTGGTTGGTAGACTATTAAACACAGAGACGGCCATCGCAAAGTTATAATTATACAAGGGGACGATCCATTTAAGTTTTTACACTCATTATCTCGAAAAGTATTAACTCATTTGGAAATAAAAATTTCACATCATTTGAGGGGATAACGACACGAGATTTAAAAAAAAAAATTACGTTTTTTTTTTAATGTTTATGTCCTTACTTTTTTGAAAGACAACATACGTTTTTAATTCAATACTCCGATTAGTTACTTAGGTAATTATAACTTTATTATAAGAACATAATATTAAAGTTTGAAAGAGCGGAGTAATGAATCAATATTTTGCGGGGTACCCTGCAGTGGCATTAAATAGAAAATTAATAACTAATTAGCCAACCTGATTAGAATTAGATTTTTATTCATTGAAATACTACGCAAAATTGGTTTGGAATATGAAATTAAAAATGTCTTAAGACAATTAAATAAGTAAAAATCTAGAAATACGGTAAACATTTTTTTTTAAATTGCTGACACTCCTTAAATGGATACAGGTGCATCAACGCTTATACATTATACAACGGCAGCTTTTCTCATATTGACTTGTACGACCGCTCTGTATACAATGGACATTATTATTACTCTATTATATTATGTATAATATAATATCAACGATGATATACAATATAATATATGAAAAAATATCATGACCTTGGATCATAATATTGTGCATTTTACATTGTATAACATGATATTATATAAGATCACGAAGGTGTGCGATAAATGACCGATAAACGCATATAAGGACGTTATATATAGTCGGGTTAGGAGTATGTATATAATAAATGTTTATATATATATATCTTCGTCCTTTATAAGTTAGATAAGAAAACGTCTTCGACAAAAGACTTAAGTATCCGCCGATAGGTGTTCGATCGCAGCGTTTTGTTACTTTGTTTTATTTTTTGTGTTCGTCGTTGTTGTTCTATTATTTTTTACGCGCGTAACACCATCAAAGCTTCGCACAGTGTGCTGTGAGTATGAAAAAATACTTATCTTAAAAGTTTGGCGAGAAAAAAATAGATAACTCTTACTCTGCAGCGTGGGCGATTTGTGCGTTCTCTAGCAGCCTGTTACGATGTCATCACGAGTGTATATGGTCAGTATACCATACACTGCGTTCCAATTTTGACTCATTTTTAGCGATACCGTGCTTGTATAATACACATATATAGATAACAGCCAAACTTTTTGGACTGTCATCACACAGTAAAGAAATTATATCTGCCTGTAACGGAGGTTGATCGACGTTTGTCAGAAACGATTTTCAAAAAAGCATCTTTGAAAAGATGTTGTATAGGTACGATTAGAATTAAATGTCAAAGTAAAAATACTTTAAAAAAACACGTTTTCGTGGAAGAAGGCTAAACTTATAAATTATAATATACACGATGGTTCACGGTACACATATTATGTGACATTATTATGATAATATTATATGTCTTGCCGGTAGAAGCACGTGCGTTATTGTTACACCCCGTTCAAAGGACCGCATAAACGCATTTTCTCTACTCAAATTAACTGTATCCGAAGAAATGTTTGCTCTTACACGCAGTCGAGACATCATGGTTTGTCAAAATGTATTCGCGAAATCACGAAGACGTCCAAAATAGCATTTCAAATTACGGTTTTTGCCCTTCTTAGAAAGTTCAACGGTAAACGTGGAAAATGGACGCTCGATTCTCGGGCAAATAATAATTTTATTATTCGCCGCAGAGAAGTACACTATATTATACATTGACCGAAAAATTAACCTGCACTTTTGAAAACTATTAGACATTTTTTACTTTTGACCCCCCAGAGTACCAACTAGTTTCACTTTCTTATCAGAGAAGATACTATAGAAGAAAATCTAAGCATTTTTACTGCCCTAAATGGTGACAGATAAAAATAAAAACACATCGTGGTAAAATCAATACATTTATCGCTCCGTTCAGAATGTAAAATATAACTGTAATTATTATTTATGGTTGTTTTAATCTGACCATGATAAAAAATGTTGAGTTTCAGTTCGAGTTCGACTTAAAATGATTCTAGGTTCGTTTCGGTTCGGTTCGGGTTCGAAAAAATAATTTAAAGTTTGGTTCAATGTAAAAAACCAGGGTTCGACCCTTCACTAATAATTATATTATAATGATATCAAGGAACGTGTCAATCTATGACACATAGGATGTATTTACAAAAAAAATAAAATACGTATAGACATTTCGGTGATATTAGCTGTGGAGTTGTTGAACAATCATTCAGACATCTGGAACGCATATGAGACTAAAAAATATGGTATCCGCGTGAATATTTGTCGCGTCGTATTACTGTAGGTTTAACGCATGCACAAGACATTTAAAAATATATATCTATCGATATCCACAATATGTATTATAATGTGCACGGGAACATCGTTGTATTTTGCACACGTCGAGCCAATATTTACGTAAGCATTAAGTCAAATGTACGTTACAAGAAGCGATCGTATTTATACAATCTGGTAAAAGCGTAACATTATGACATCTACAACACTTGTCGCATGCGGCTCCGGTGCTCTGTAGTAGGCGTCGGATGATATATTATTATGAAAAATAACATTTCGCAAACATGCGCAGAGTCCTACGACTCGTCGTCGTGCGAGTATAGCGAGTGTACCCGGAAATATGGTATATTATACTACACTCATAAGGGCATACATTTACAGTCCCTAATTTAAAGTACATGTTACATATGTGACATATTATGTCATTATATTATTATTATAGTTATGCTCCTATTGAATCCACCGACTTCCACGAGATCATCGTTGACCCTCAGTCGTCGGTCGATAGACGGCTACCGCGTACCTAAACCCATTAGTTTAAGGTCTACGACTACGGCATACAGCAGTCGTCGCAACTATACGATAACGATGAGTGTATATTGTTATTATATTAATATTATCCAAACGAAATGTCGAGTGTCCAGCGCCCAATCGAACCGCTTCCCACTGCAGCCGGAGTGCAACAAATGACATAATACATAATATTATCGTTATTGTTATATATTATCATTTTTAACGATTGTATATATATCGGCAGTCGCGTAGTGGCATTGGCATAGGGGTCGTCGAGGGGTGGTTCAAAGAGCTCCCAAAATCGCATTTCGCGTTTTCGACATATTAAAACGAGAGCGCCAAATACGTCCGCGGCACGTCGAGTGGCGCAGGGCCTCGAGGAAACGCAGCTGGTACTCCGGGAGAATATGAAACGAAGAGGAGGAGACTATAATATTATAATAAATAATAATAGTGTACACTGCGGAGACGCTGGGTCCATCACCGACGAAGACGACGACACTCGAGATTGCTGAATTCGTATAGACGCGTTTATGATGATATTTCGGTGCACTTCGATTGGTGTGCGACCGCCGCCACCGCCGCAAACTTGTGAGAAACTTCATATAACGTATTATATATAATAAATCGTATTGTTCGTATAGTATCCACGTGGCGATTGTTCCGGGTCAGCGGGCCCCCTATTACAAGGGTTTCGCAATTAAGTGCGTTATACGCGTAGTTCAGCTGCCGCCCGGCGTCATGTCCTTATATTATTATTATTATTATGTGAGCCGACGTTGGACGCCGCCTGCGCCAGAATATTTACATAAATGGATCGAAAGGAGAGCGAGACCGGTGCGCTTTATCGCCGCCGAGGTTGGTGAATGTGTGTTGTACTATGCTACTACGAAGTGTAGACGAAACAGTATACATATAATACAACCGTATTATAATATTGTGTGTGGAAAGAGGGCACTAGGGCAGCTATAGAGGTACGTCTTATCTACCTCGACGAAATAGTTAGTTAATCCCGACTTAGACCAGTCCGTTTTTTTTTCTTTCCTTTCTTGAACCTCAGGGTTTTACCAAGTCGATCCTCTCATTTATTTCCCGCACACTCACACACACACTCACACATACACACTCACTCACACTTACCTTGGAAAGTTAATTCAACGTAATAGTATGAACTAGTTTCTTATGGTCACAAAATTTGACCAAGTTCAAAAATTCATTTGTTTTCACTAAACGAAATTATTTTGTACCAGTCCATATAGCTAAATTAACTCTATATGTTAACGTATTTTTTTTTTTTTTTATTAATCCATTTCTTCGATAGTCTTAAGCAGGTTGTAATCGTTATGTTCATTTTTTTTTATAACAAATATGAAAAAACTACATTTTAATTATTTTCTTGTTCCGTAATAATATTATAAACTCTTTGTAGCTGGCACACATAGGGACGTGTCAAAAAAATATCGTTTTCTGTACTACGAAGAATTTATATTAATTATTTTAACCATGCGTTCTAAGTGAAACGCTACAGTATAAAATTATGCACTTTGGGAACAAAATTGACTTGCAAACGAGATTCAAGTTCAAACCAAATATGCCCTTAATTCATTTTCGTTCATATTAAATGTTGAGCGCTTTGATCGAATGAAAATCCACGCACCCACACCCACACACCCAAGTATATTTACAATATTTACTGTTGTCGTTCATATTCAATTTATTATGATATTATGATATTATATACCCACTGTTATACATAATATCGATTCTTTGTAATTGAAATCTTCGTGAAGTACCCATAGAGCTATTAGAGACTTGTACTGTATTTTGTCGACCCGCTGCCAAACGCAGACTTAGCGTTCGCGGCGGGACGTGTAAAATACTTGTGAGAGTACCTATACGGAAAATCGACGTGAGGGCAAAACGATTAAAAAAAAAAAAAAACCCGTTCCTTTCTATGGAGCTGCAGCAGCAGTTTTTAATCTTTAATTTTAATTTTTTTTTTTTTTATTCCATTCGGATTTAAATATACGTTTTAACTTGCTTTTACAAACTACGTACTAAAAGACGTAGGTATAGCCACGAATACATTAAAATTATGTTTTGATGTGACGCGTAATTACAATAATTTTAAATGCTATTACTGGAGAACAAAATCAAAATTGTAATTTTATTTTTATTTTAAATGTATTCACAACCATTTTAACGATTTGTTTGAAATTTAAAATTAATCATTAACAACTGGGTATGCCGTAACCATTTTAATTTAGTGGCTTGTCAAATATTTCAATAAAAAAATTGAACTCTTTGCGACACTCCTTGCTTTCTGTGATAACTAAATAAATAATATTATAAACCCTTAATCTCGAAAATTATTCTTATGACAGATGGTTTTAGTTACTCCAATTTAAAATTAACTTTCGCTACAGTCAAAAGGTGCATGTATGGCTGGGAATATTAAATCGGTGTACATTATATACACTTATGAAAATTAGATTAAACACGCTAATGTAGGCAGGTAAAAACTTTTTGTGTTTAGCCGCTCATATTTTCTTCATTATACTGGTATCACAGTGTACATGGGCATTTTACGAATCTAATAAATAATTGTGTCGCTATGACGATGTAAAGTTTATATTAATTACATTTAATTTTGTATTTTGAACAAATATAAATGTTGTCTTCAAATGAAATAAATCATCGAAAACTTTGACCACTCTGGGTTATACCTATGAATACCTTTCTATTAGAAAGTCGAATGCATTAATAGTCTTAATTATAAAATGAAAATATGAGGCTTTTTGTGAAAAAATCAATAGGTAGGTACACTGCTCAAATAATAGGTAAGTACCTACTATGTAATAATATGATTTTCATTTTTAATTAAAAGTACTATTTAGAAAGATTTTAATAAAGCTTTTCTTTTCTTTTCCTATTATTATTATTGTTGTTGCGATTTATACGTACATACGGAATTATTTTGTTAAATATTACAGTATAAAATTCATTTTAAATTATAACATAATAAATTATGAATTCAACAACAGAACATCGATGTAGGTGTTATTTCTCGATACGATTGTTTCCAATTATAGTAATTATAAACGATCAGTTATTGCATGCAGTTATAATTGAGTAGACATCGGTATATTTTTTTCAAACATAAATGTTGGTAAATATGTTTAGTGTATTTTGTATTTTGAATTAATTGTAAATGTTTACTCTTGTGATAAAAATTGATAAAATTATTGGAATTTTATATTTTTCATTATAAGGCATTATTAAAAGTTTAATAAAATTTTATTTTACTACCTATATAGTCAATTAAAAAAAATATTTATTAATTAGATTCAATAAATGTTTGTAAAATATAACTTGATAATGCATTTTTACATTTTTTTTAAAAAATAAATTCAATATCTCTTTAAATTGTATAATAAATTTGGTTCCTCATTACAATGAAATATCATAGGTATAAAGGACATTACTGTCAGTAAATTGTATATTTTGTTTTTTTTATTATAATTTAGTATTAAAATTTTCCTTAGTCGAAAACGTAACTTACTAGTAGCAGTACTGTAGTTAATTTATAAAAATAAAATATAAAATATCAGACAAATTATGTCAACTATACAAAGCTAGACGTTATTCTTGGGAATTAAATGACATTTTCGTAAATAGTGAAATACCATTACCTATATTATTTTAAAAATGCGTTTTTAAATTAATTTTTATGACATAGCTATAAACCATGTATACCTATAAAGTATTATATAATAGTAGCGATAATGTTGTATTATTAAAATGTATGTTGATAAGTAGCAATTACAAGTTGCTATATTATAATATTACATTATATGGTTATCATACGAATCAAAAACAATTACGATATAATTAATGATCACAATGTTTCTGCTCTAAAATATTAAGTGATTATTAGTATTATCATATTATGAGAATGCGATAGAATATAATATTATTATATAATTCTCACAGCAGCGGCAGTGAAATGCAATGAATAGAAAAAAACATGCAAACGTTTGCAATTAATAGGTACGTCCTCCCATTTATCTCAATAAATATAATAATAATACGGTGATAATTATAGAATGTATTTTCATGCGTCACATATGATAATAGTGCACACTGTGAGATAAAAATCAGCACACATTATTATGCTAGTGTGCTGGCCGATCTGAAGACAAACTTTAAAAAAAAAACCTGTGTATCGCTACATTATAATATAATATAGAAACTCGGCGATTATGGATTTATTGAAGGACTGACCAGCAGCCGGCGTGACAGTGGTTTACGGTCTGTTATTGCAATACCCGAACCTAGGTCCAAACACGATTCAATTACCGTTTTACACGCTCAGAACGTTTTTGTATTCCATGTCTGTCCGTCAAATTATTCGGGACGATCCTTCGCGCAGGATACACACCACCCGATTCCCATACAGCCCCTTTACTGCAGCAGTAATAATAATAATATGTAAAATTCCATTTTCATGACAATATAATTTTACACGGCGTATGCGCATCCGGCGTCGGTACGTATAGTGTAGACAATGGTTCTAATATCGCGTTTTATCTGGTGATCATAATATGGTAGTTGCTAAAACGGTATAAGAGTGGAATCTTTTATCAAATCATAAGAGTATAGGACGTATAAAAATAACTAATTGATATTATAAAATTACGTAGGTACCATGTGAAGAACGAACGAACCAAATATTAATATGTCGAATAAAAGTGAATTTCGATAGTTTCGTCATTATAATAAGATTAATTTGGACGGGTAAACATATTTTAAGCACTCGCCAACCACACTATGTCATCCTGTAACAATATCTTCGGTGATTACCTGCAACTACACGTATTCGGCGTACCTATAATCTATATATTATCGCCACCTATAACCGGAAACGAAAGGAAAATGTATTGCCTACAATGTACCTAATATCGCAAAAAATGTTATGATATTTTTTATTTCGCACACGGCACGGGATCAGATAAGTGTCCGGTGTGACGATGCGCAGGGAGAAAATACTATTAAGGGTTCACGCCTGAACTGATAGTGACTGGCAGTAGAGTACAGTGTTTTGGATAGGCCACAAATTGCTTCGTTGGCGCGAAGTGGGCAAGACAAAGAACCATTGAGGGATAATTTAAATGGACGAGAAGTGAGACGGTAGAATGGTCTACTCGACAGCGAGAAAAGTCGATTACGTCTTTTCTCGAGAGTTTAACGGGTCCGGGACGTTGAAAGCTATTTACAACAAAAATTTTAAAAAAAAAGTAAAGTTTTAATGTGATTTAATATTATATACGAGTTTCTTTTAGACCTGACATAAAAAAAAAAAATAAGGAGAAAAGCTATGCTACCGTTTTCTTTGCACAAATATTATATTAACGTAAATCTAAGAAAAAAAAAAATACGTTAAGTCAAATTTAAATTATAGTCCGGAAATTTTCTACTTTTCATAATAACAACAGTGCAGCCCATAGTATATATTATTATAATGTAACGGCCAATAAGTATACTTTGTAAAGTTCGGTCAATTACGCATCTGACTTTTTAAAGTGTATATTATATACAGTGAAAAGCCGCTACTTCAAAGTTCAAATACGAACCTTTATCTTCTTAAAAAATTGAACGCAATGGTATATATCATCGAAGCTTTTGAAGTTGATAATATAATAAATATTATATTATATTATTATATTACGGTGTATTAAAGGGTCTGTGTACAGTCTTATGAATAATGTATACTATATTATGGTATACAGAGTTATGCATTTGTACTATGTTCGGTCACAATATATTTTCATATTCCCGTACACGTCACACAGGTGGCAGGTGACCTCTGTGCTTCAATCAGTTATCAATAAATCATTGTAAACGTTGACCGTGCGATATCCGTGTAAAACGATCTTATTACTACCGACTGTATTGTCTAGAACTTTTGTTATAAAATGTAATCAATATCAGGCTAATAACTACGCTTATTGTAGGTAGGTAACTTTTAATAAAATATTTTGATTTTTTTTGGAAACAGCAAATTTGTAGGTAAATCTATTTTTTTTTTTTTTTTTAAGAAAAATATTAATGGTAAAAACGTATTTTATTTAAGTCATAATAATATATACGTATAGAGTTATACATGGTGTAGTTTTCACTGTAGTTAAAATGTGTCCACTCACATTACAACATAATAATATTATGTTCATATTATTCCCGTGACTGCGCACACGACACAGAGATGACAGATGGCCCCTATATAGGTCAATCAGTATGTTATTATCGACTACGTATCATTGAAATCGTTGACCGTGCGACATCCGTGTAAGACTATTTTATTATTACCGAGCACTGAATGTAGTATTATAAACGACTTCATCCGTTGAATGGGATCGAAAAAAAATCGCCATGACAAAAATCGTCTCACGAGCGACGTGTGTGGTATGGAAAGAGGTAGTTCCTGTTCTGTTATTTGCATTCGTATGGGAGTTAAAAATCAGACTAATGCGTGTAACAGAATGACTTGACCTAATCGATATTAGCAAATATAATATGTATATACATATATTTTTTATTTAACTTGTAGACGCTTGCGCTATGAGTACAGTGGAATATAATTTGTTAGTAATTTTTTTTTGAGGAAAAATTCAAAATGGCGAATTTGTAAATCTAATTTTTTAAAAAGCGAGTAAGTGCTGCGTGGTGGAGTATGTCAGCGATGTTGGAAGTTTATCATCGTCCCTTCTGTACTCGGACAGGATAGTGTATTATTACAAAATTCAATTTGAATGCAATGATAGCATTCAACAAAAAACGATTCTGAGCGGATGATCGGTGTAAAAATTAGTAATTTTATGTAGCAATATACATGTATATGTATATTTAGATATTAGTACTTATGTTTAATAAATAATTTTATATCATTTGTAATTAGATTCATAAATTATGTTTATGTTCAATAGTTTGGAGTTTTAACACTGATTTGATTAAATATTAAATTAAATCCCATTTTTAGCGGTTATTTTAAAATTGTATTTGTTTAAATTGTGATAAACGAAGCGTTAGAAAAAAAAATAGCTTAGCATTAGTGTATTTTGGTGGTTTTTTCATGGCGTTAAAAAACTATTGAGAAAAACGAAAAATTACATCTCTAAAGTATACCATCTTAATCCAATTTTCTAAAAGATAAGATACTATAATATGTTGAAATCGAAGCACTTCTTGTGGTAGAAATTTTGTTTACAGGGTAAAAAAAAATAATAAAATAAACATTATTGTAATACCACCAGCTATTAAAACGTTTATTTAAGTCTAGAGGTATATTTTTTGAATTTTTTTAAAGTATCAATATTCAATATTTTTTTTGGAACACATGAATTCGGAAACTTAATAGCTTTTTCAAAATATTCTTTTTGGAAATTTATACAGACATACTAATAAATCATAAATTATTTATTATCCATACAATTTTCATAATTTTTTTCACCAGTTCAACTAGTATCAATTTTTCATTTTTCATCTGTCAGGTCTTTTTGTTACACCTGTATATATTATACTCCAATACTCGTACCTACTATAATACGTGTAGTATTATATTTTAACAATAATAATAATAATGTATCAATATTACAGTAAGTCTTGGAAACTATATTTTTGAAATACACAATTTATCTAAAATGTCATAACTAAATATTATTATTTTTATTTCTATCATATTATTATTGTATTTCATACTTACCTATTAAAAAAAAAACCCAGTACAATAAAATCCGAAGCCACAGTGAATAATATATGAAGCTGTGCGTAAAAAGTCGTAAGAGCTATAATAATATTGCGATATATCATACCTACTATCTTTTTTTGCATTTTTCGTTGATATATCTGTTGGTAGGTATAATAGCTGTTTGGCGTTTAATCGACTCGTAATAAATACATTTTTTTTAGTTGTTGTTGGTACTAATTTTATGCGGCCAAATTACGAATACGTTTAAACCGTGTTTAATACCCTAATATCAATGTGCAATGAATAATCGCTCACAAAAATTAAAGTGACAAACTCAATTATTTGACTGTATATTAGTATTTATTTTTGCATAGAAATAAAATGTATTACGCAGTTAGATATTTCAAAGTCATCTATACCTATCTACGCGGTTATTCAAAATACTCAATTAAATAAGTATCATTTTTTCTGTACGAAAACAAAAATATTTTATTTTATTAATTCACGTAATATATTAATATCATGTCCCGTACGAGATGCAATAATATCATAATAATTAAAAATAATTAATTGCAATATTATTCGAGAGAATATTATATAGATTATGATAAATTATTATATAAGAACGTTGCAACGTTTCGTTTTCGTATACCTCATTAATATCGTTACTAACCTTCGTGCGAATTAAAATTGACAGTTATTTTGTGGTGACTTCGAATATTGGATTGTCATCATTGTCGTCGACTGAAGGATGATAATATTATTAAATTGATTGGTATGAACGAAACAGCGTTATCGATCAAAATATAAAATGCGTAAGATGAATCATAAGATTGAACAATGTCGAAGTCATTTTTGTCGGAGAAAGATGATTAAAAATACCGTAGGTAGTACTACTACCTACCTATATAATAATATTGCAAAGGTAGCTTTTTGCCCCGTCGTGTGTTTTTTATGCTCAAATTTATTCGAATCGCGTGTTTTTTTTTACACACATAAAATGATAACCATGGTCACTGTCCATATTTTTTAATCCTAAAAAGTTTAATCTGGTAATCTCATAATCTAACTAATTAAAATCCTTATCCTTGTCATTTTTACAAAAACATAAGATATGTTCCGTTATGTATCGTGAAATGAACGTACTTTTTTCCAACCGAAAATCAGAATGATTTCTTGTAAAACGTTTATCAGACGACTGTTTTGAAAATTTCGATGCGTCTAAATAGAAATTTGATCAGTTTTTTTTTTTTTTTTGGTTATTCTAATAATTCTAACAAATTATTAGTCTACTAAATTTAATATATTTAATATTATCTACCCGTGGAGGCTTATAATATTAATGATTTTAATAATATAGCTATTAATATAGTTAATTTATCAATATTTTATCTCTCGTAAATATTACCTACCTGACTATAATAAATAATAATTAATACTAGATATTATAATTCATTAGATATTAGATTATCATGTTATCACCATAATCATATACATTACATAATTATTTTATATTTTTGTAAAACCATTTTTAACGAATATAATTGTCCTTGGTATATTATACATTTTAATAAATCAGAAACTACTAGTTCGAATTTTGTTTAGATACATCACATTCTTTAAATCAGCTGCTCATTAGTGTATATTTTACAATAAAAAAGTTGCTTCTCATTTGAAAAATTAGTTGTCATCGCCACAGTACTTTTCTTAAGTTGTGTAAAAAAAATCTATATTATTGAAAATATAGCCCTTAAATGTGTACACTTAAAAATTACAAAAATTTGAATTTAAAATAATTTTTAATTTTTAAAAAAATTGCATTGAGCATGTTCAGAAAATTCCCCGCACAAACTATATATAAGTATTATCGTGGTTTACTGCAGCTGCTTTGCTTTTTAACTAGGTACCATGGTGAAAAAAATGTTTTGCGATGTACTGTTCAAACAGCACACATCATTGGAAAAGCCAATAAATTCACCTCCATTTCACTCAGAATCCAAAAGAGAGGAAAAGTTTTAAAAGTCGTACCCGCTTAAGAACCCGAGTTAGTCTCCCATCAGCATCACGACGACTTTGTGTACAATATATATTATATCTATTATTATTTCTTTAAATAAAACGATATACATAATATTACGTAACTTCGTACTACCAACGATTTCATACGGTACGTACGCCAGTGTTAGCAATTAATTAACGATTCGGCCTGTTCAGCAGTACTAAAAATAAATAATATACTAGTGCGAGTTAAACACTTTTTGTTTCTGAAAAAAAAATATCAAATTATGTATAAAAAAATATAATATGAACCATATAATAATAAAAAAAAAACTCTTCATCGTTTTAAATTAAATGAATCCGTTCGCAAAACGCACTGCACCAGCTGCTGCAGTATATAGAAAAAACGTAAATCGATTAAAAATAAATTGATCCGATTAGATAGGAAACGTCTCGTTCGCGTCGATCTAAAACCATCACGAGTTCATGTATCGACGTGTTGATAAGAATATTGTATTGATTATGTACCGTTTCAAACAACCTTAAACCGTCAACGAACCTATATAGAACGCATCATAATATTATAATTCGCTGAACCAGCATAAAATATGTATCTAAATACATTTTATTATACTCATTAAGAACGTACCTATAATGTGTGTACGCGTATATAGTGAGTTAAGATCGATAACAATATTATATTTATTGAATATTAGAGTGCAGGACGCAGGTGGTCGACTTGACGTGATTTTGATTACGTACCTACGGTTTTTTTTATTTCTTATCCGAAATAAAGCACACATTTTACAGTATAATATTATTATATCGTCTTTCACACCGCTTTCTGAATTTGGTCTGAAACATAAAGACGTGAGCACGAAACGATGACGAACTATTATAGTATAGGTACCGCCTATAAATATGATATATATTTTTTTAAACATAAATATGTTTTTGGACTGGATACGAATAATTTTTTTTTCTGGCCAATTTTTGTGAGGTTTTCATGAACATGGTTACTATTATTAAGGGGATTCGATACCGCGATTTTCTGTTTTCGTCTAACACAAGCGTTACATAGTATTTTAGACGTTTTTTTGCCAAATATACTAATTGATCTAATGAAGCGATAAAAATTCTGTAAACAGATTTGAATTCGACATCAAGTTTACTTGAAATCGACTTTCCCACATTTTTGATATTATCCCCTAAATTCCAGAAAAAGTCATATAAAAAAAGAGTATTTAAACATTTTTGTTTTTCAATTTTTGGAGAAGCTAAAATCAAAAAATCAAAAATGTGGGGAAGTCGATTAGAATTGATGACAAATTCAAATCTGTTTTTAGAATTCTTATCTCTTCATTAGATCAATTGGTATGTTTGACAAAAAACACGTCTAAAATACTATGTCGCGCGTGTGTTAGACAAAAACAGAAAATCACGGCATCGAATCCCCTTAACCAAAACATATTAATGATTTAAAGATTTCACCTTGTAGAGCAAAAACATCGAATAACTAGTGCTTTTAGTGCTAATGTTCGAGATTGGGTCTCGTGAAATTGAAAATACATCACACACAAAGACGAATTCGACAGACAAAATCGCACACTAAGCTAGTTACAGTCATAAGTTCATGGTATAGACTCGTAAGTCATAATATATGACATTAGTCAGAATTTAGGTAAGGAAACGCGAACATTTATTTTGCCAAAACGTATAATATAACATTATATAGACTTACATATTATTTTGAATTTTACTCTTTAACCTAAAATATTATATTTAACTATACTTTTTTTCACGTCTTTCGATCCTAAGTGGGTTTTAATGTCCATTATTTTTCATTAAACCGTATAAAATTGTATATTATAATACGTCTTGGAGAAAAAAAGGTAATTTGTCAGGAATCGTTATTGTATTATATTATTATATTATAATATTATATGCGAATATCATTTTTTTCTGACGTTTCAGATCACATTTATGTTTATAAAAAATGGGTCCGAAACTGCTTTTACGAAAGAGCAAAAATTTAAGCAACAAAAAATTCATTATAATACTTCGGTAAAATTACGAAAATCTACGCAAAAAATAATAAGCGGTTTTGGTGGCCGCAATATAAAATATAAGCTCTGATTTGCATTTCGTATGGACGTTATAATGTTGTTACGATAATATTTATATTTATATTATATATATTTAAACAGGTTTTTTCCCACACGTTTAGCCACCACTCAACTGCGCTTCTTATACATATTGTTATAACATACTCATTACTCACAACGAACACATTTTCGCAAAATTAATTGTATAAATTGTATTAATTATGATTCACGCTATGTTATCACTTATAATCATTATTTTAACTTCCCACTTTTCGTTAATATCGATTCAATGTTTGTGACGTATAATATATTTATAAGTATTGCTAAAAAATACCTAAACCCCAATTTATTTAAATATTATTTTCTTAAGTTGTATTATGTATAATACGGTGAACTAATCAGAACGATCGGTGTGTTTAGATACGTTACGATTTGATTATGGCAGATACGTACACTTTAAATTCAAAATAAAAATAATGTTTGAGTCCACGAGGAGTAATAATAAATGTTAAAAATTTTTTATTTTTCCCCCAAAGTTATAACATAGGTTGGGGGATACCATTATCGTTATTACTTTTACACAGAAACAGATTCATCGTTTATTTATAGGCGATATTTCAGTCGAGAAAATAATAACAAAGGTCCAATAAAGTATAAAATCTGTAAAATTTAATATTTGATTTTGTAAAGGTGAAATAAATTACAATATTATAAAATTAAAGAGCAATAAATTAACTGTCAGTTTCATCATTGACATCACGTTTCGGTTGACATAGTTGGTACAACGTGTGTCAGTCCCTCAGACTTGTTCATCTTAGGCTTTCTTGGCTTCGGCGATTTTAGCCTAAAATCATAAAAATAAAACGGTTATTAATTAGTGATCAAATAAAAACAATATCTTAAATGTATGTATAATATTATGCATGCTGTAAATATATGTATTTTATTTACTTGAATGGCTTTGCCTTGTCCAATGAGGTTTTCGATTTGTTTCTTAAAGAATTCTTTGATTTCCTTCTCAGTCTCGGTGTTTCCTTGGGCTTTCTTGGTGATTTCAGTGCCATGTTCTACCATGTACTTGAGTGCCTGTTCGCTCTTCTCGGTGAAGTCCTTTAAAGTGAGGTCCTTGGGCAAGTTCTTGATGTACGTGTCGACGACTGCTTGGAAGTTCTTGGTGGATTCCTTGAAAACATCGGACGCGCTGGCTTTTCCTTCAAACTGCGCGGAAAAAAAAATTCAAGTTAAGAACATAAGCTTCGAAAATGTCAGTAACGTATTATAACGTAAACGAAATAATATTAAACGTTCGATTAAAATATTTCGAGTTTCGCCTTACCGATTTACTGAACACTGCAGCTTCGGTTTTGAGACTTTCGGCGAAAGCGTTCAGATTGTTCTTGGCAGCGGTGGCGTATTCACCGGCGTTGTCGAGGCCGACCAAATTGGTTATGTTATCGGACACGGACTTTAATTCTGCAAAGATCGGTGCAGCCCATTCGGGTTCGCCACCGGGTCTACCCTGAATCGACACAATAATGTTGGTTATTTTGGATTTCGTTTGAACTTTTTATCAGATATTTTGTATGATAATATTATAATAATATGAATAGTCATCTCTGACGTCGTATATACAACGAAACTTGTATAACTGACGTAGAAATTGTTTAAGAGTAAAAACGAAACAACAACAATGCTCATATCCCGCGTTATTGCTGCTCTGTTGTAGGTATAGTATTTTCGACGATATCATTATAATATTATGAGAATATAATATTATGCTTACTTGAACGGCAGCTACGAACACGACGGCGACGGCCAAAATCACTTTGCAGGCAACCATTTTGTTTGTTGTGTGTAGTGTGGTCGACGTCGAACAGATGAAATGTTAAAATATAATAATATTATATCGACGAGAACTTACAGTGAGCTGTAATATTATCTGTATCACTGCTGACGGTGTCTCGAACAATACTGATTTAACTTACCGGATGGGACGTATATTTATATCAAACCGACGGCGCGTACACAGTGTGTACTTGGGAGGGACCTTTGATTTTTCTGTTATCGGATGAACTAACCACCCAACGGTTACGTTGTGATTACAAACCCGGCGTTCGGATCGCCCGATAAATTGATAAGAAAAACAAACACATTAAACGATTGTCGCAGGCCATAAGTTACGTAAACGAGGCATCGCCGTGTTCCGGATTCAGAGTCAACATTCAATGTCGATTAAAGATCATATATGATTTTATATATAAAATTAATGTCTTAACGACCTCCGTTGCGAAAACAAATCGAGACATAACACTATACCTACTAATGTGTCGTAACAGATTTGGAAAATGGTCTTATTACTTACTAGGTGCATATATACTATAATACGTCACCAAGTATTAATAATATACCTATTACCTACTATAGCGATTATTGGCAAAAATTACCGGCCGTCGTGCCTACAGGTAATACCACGTAGAGGTATGTTACGTATTGGTATCATTATCACCAGCAATGATGCGTGTGTATTGTAATAGGTATTAAATAATATTGTGTGCGATGATGACCATTCGTTTTATGTAACTATTATTGTTACTATTGTAATATCGTTGCGAGCAATTTGACAAAATTTCAAATTTATCTATCAAGCACAATTCTACACTAAACAAACGGAGTCGATCGCCTTCAGCAAAGTCGTCAAACGCGTCTCCGAAAAACGCTATAAAATTATTATCGAGTTTTCGCTATAAATAATAAATGATTTTATTTATGGGTACCTGTGCGCGTAATATATTTTGTAAGCAGTAAGCACAATACATTTATTCAAACACATTGATTTGTTGTAATGACATAAATTGTTATTCGACGTATTGTATGTTTGTTTAAGTCATCACCTCGCACTTGTAAATATCAAGTCGTGTATTCATATATAACAATATACATATTATACAATGTACGTATTTTAGGAGCGGACGATTTAAAAACACGCGTTCTCGCCATACCTCGCAATCGACATAAATCAACATTTTATAACGATCGGTAAAATATAATATAGGTAACGCCGATTAATCGAATCAAAAGTAATTTCATCGACGAGCGACCGTATACGTATTTAGTGTAGCCAGGTAGGTGCGGCAACATTTTCATAATGTTGTTTAAACAACGACAATGGCGTAATGTAAAAATGTAATTTGCTTTTTATACATTTATTATCAACGCTGCACAAGTCACACAAATTGTAAGGTTCCCAGGGCATTCATAAAGAGCTCAATTTTCATTTTGCTTACGCGTGTATTACATATACAATATAATATACACATAAAGAATATTATTTTTAAACCGCAGTGGAAAATGTCGGATTCATAAATTATCAATTCAAACTATTGTTCGTATTTATACGTTTACTGTGAGTATAATGTGGTACAAACGCCACGGAAATATGGTGATAAATTTCTTAAAAACGCCTGAATTTTTTTAGTATCATTATAATAAAATATACCTGAAAAAAACGGAAAACACTCACGTATACGATTAAAGTTACAGCGCACCATATTCTGCAGTATATCTCATATTCTTATTCTTCTTCTTCGTTCTTTTAAATTTTTTTCTTTTTACTTAAATGGTTACACATGATCATTATTCATGGATGATTAACGACAATAGCTCGGAACACGCGTATATAATATTATAATAACAACGAGGGTAGGAGTTAAGGAGAATATAATATTATTTTCCACCGACGATACCAAAAATCATGCAAAAAATAATAATATAATGTACATACTCATTTATTCTGAGACTTGATATCCGGAAAAGCGTATCATACGGGAAATCGGTGTACATAATAATATAGATTCCCAATGTCATTTGATGCGTGTTTAATTCGGGTTTGCGTCCGCATGACAACAATATGTATGTCGTAAGCCATTCGCTGTATTCGTCAGGAATATAAGGAATATTGGGGGGGGGGGGGGGTTTGATGAGCGAGTACATATATGGCGAGGGTGGACATTTATGGAAGTCCCGAGGACTTAAAGGGCTTTTTTTCTTTGAATAGAACTTTCCTAAATGTTATATATACTTAAAAAAAATACTGGAAAACCAGATTCCCAAAAACAGTGTCAAACCAATATCGTCATATATACCTACGTTGATATAATTAATGTACAACAGCAACATAATTATGATTATTTAATATTTTTTTTTACTGCTCCGAAATTATAATCAGTGACACGATGAAATAGGTAACTTTCACAGATATAATACGGACAAGTGCGTTTGGACATTGCAATCGGTTTTATATTGACTTTAAAACGAAGCAGTAACAATAATATGAAATGGCAATAAATTTGATAAATAAAATAGTTCATTTTTTCCGCCGTACCCACATCGGTTTGGCACATTGACCGCGTCTGGGCAGACTATGCGATGGCAAGTGTACGTTTAGGCGACACAATACTATGGCCTGTCAATAATGAAACTATTGTTATATCAATTAATATTTGTCGGATGGCTTTTGGACCTCTCGGCGGTAAGTTGCATGTGGCTGGCGACTGATCGAGCCGTATACGCCGCGAGGTCGTCTCGTCCAGCGGCGGACTTAAAATAATATATTATTACATTAACATAATTCGCTACAACTACCAAGACGAGAGAAACTCGGTAACGTATTCATGTTTTCGTGAAATTTGATTTAAAAACAAACCTTAAACGTCTCGGATTCCATGACAGGACATTGCAGCGGTATAATACATATACCTAATACCCAAAATACCCAAGTGCATATATGCATGCACGCGTGTTGTTTTCCGAACTAATATTTTATTTGCTAGCCCACTACACAAATGTCAGGATATTATTTGACCGGTATATTATATATATATATTATGTAGGAAGGTACCTATGTATGTATGGAGGTATGCATCTATATATTATATATATGTGTGTGTGTGTGTGTACATAATGTATATAGGTACCTATATGATT
The DNA here is from genome assembly GCF_005508785.2 of Acyrthosiphon pisum. NCBI lineage: Eukaryota > Metazoa > Arthropoda > Insecta > Hemiptera > Aphididae > Acyrthosiphon > Acyrthosiphon pisum. Next base: position 161,988,675 of record NC_042494.1, on the reverse strand, counting down.
TGATGCGTGCGCGGCGTGTGCGAGTGGAAAAAAACTCCGTGGAGCGGAAAAAGCCTAAGTCGACCGAGAGATGTATCGAAGAATTATTTTTTTGTGGTTTCCTTTCATTCTTCCTTTCTTTTCTGCCAATTATTATTGATATAAAATCAACCGACGCAGGTACACATCGCGGACCCTGTCGATACGGGTAAAATAAATCGACGAACCATATTGTAGCAATATTATAAGCTGCGGGCGCGCACGCGCACTCACTCACACACGCACACGCACACACAATATAAAATAGGATTTACCTATATGTTCTGTACGTGCCTACTTTTGGGATGTCAGAATGTGTTCTCTAAGTACGTGCCGTGTCTTACGCCAATATGTTCCATTATTTTATAGTTATTTTGAATCAACCGTCCCCCGACGACGAATCGAGAGAAAAGTTCAAAAAAAACCTACACACAATGAAGTTTTTTCCCGAAAATTTCCTTTGGAGATCAACGACACATCATTGATATTCTTAGCTATTTTATTTGATTACACCTTTATTAACGTCATTAAGCTCATCGTATAATCGTTTATCGGAAAAAAACATAAACGATACATAATAATATAATATGGTTGTTATAATTTTTATTTTGTGTACCTAATTGTATTTATGTAAACAATCGACTTACTGTTTGCCTTTTATCATAGTAACACAATTATTATTCATTTTGACGATGTCGACGCAATATTCTACCTAATTGTTTATCAAATAATATAATAATTAATTAAAAATACAATAATAATATACCTGCATAAGTGTATAACATTATTTAACATTAATTAGATGTAGCAAATGCATTGAAAATCGCGAATACAACACATATAATATAGGTACGACACAATTGTATTGTTTTGAGAAATTACAACAATAATACAAAACATAAAACATTTCAGTTTTGTACATCGCAAAATGTTATAAATTATAAAAATAATTTATTTAAATAATATCCAGTTTCGTTGTTTCATTTTACGTTTCACCGGTGTCAAATTAAAATGATTGTAAAGAGGAGTTCGATTGTATACTTCGATGGTTTGTTTTAACAATCGGGGTTAATTGGACTCTCGCAAAGATAAATTGGAAGATGATAAAAAGAACAAAAGCCGGGACTGTCGAAAAAATGCTCTTATTTCTCAATCAATACAAATCAGAGAACATTAAATTTTGTTTTTCACAAACAATAAATAAGACTAATTTGCGAATATATATTTATTAATATACCCAATCATAGTTTGAAATAAATAAAAATACACCTATACCACGTGAGGTGTAATTTAAATGTGATCGAAAGTCAAACTTAATGTTACCTAACTGTATACGGTGCAGTTACAGTAAATATTGATTAGAGTATTGCATTATGACAAACATTTTATCAAAGCCTAACTCACGATTAATGCTTTTAAAAAACAAAATGCTATACAAATTGTCAATACGCACTAACCTTAATGTATTTATGTTCCATGTTCTCACGCGATTTTATCATTATTCGTTAGATACGATAATAATTTTTGAACTATAAATTAGATATCGGGAATTCGTTTTCAGTAGGTATAAAATAAACGAAACCTGCGCTGGTTTGCATGAATTGTATTTCAAAGGTAAAAATAAATTTAAATAGTTAACGTATTTAAAGTAATAATATACAACCCTTGTAAATCGTATTATTCCAGTGGAGGATAAAAGGTAAAATCTTTTAAATATTACTGGTTTCGTGAGATGGGCATTGTTGTTGTTGTTGTAATATTCAATCTCAAAAAATATATTCATTATACACGACTGAATATTATACTTAGGCCGGAGTCAAAGTCCACAATTGGCGCCGTGTGTAACTCTCGAATCACCGAAATTTAAAAAACCGTCGGTAAAATTGGTAACGTTTATAACAATTATTGTCTATCGATTTTCCGCAGCCGAAGGTGTCCACATTTTAAAATAACATAAGCCGCGGCACGTCGTCGAAAATGCCGAACGTTGGCCCGACGAACGGAAAATAATAAAACGAAAAAAAACACGTAGATATCTACGGAATAATATTTTACATCGTATTTTCGAGAAATAAATTGGATCGAAGAAAAAATGCAAATCCAATTAAATGCATGTAATTGATGGAACACGATAACATGGTGTTTACGCGCCATTTTTTTCCCTATTCATTTTGTTGGTATAATACAGCAATAAATAATAAAAATAATATTGACATTTAAACGTAAGTATATGTGACAGGTAACAATTATATTATTTTGAAATATTATTGTCGTTTTTGTACGCGTACTGTAGGTACTCGGAGTTTCTCACACGGTCAATAATAATTGATAACTAGACAGTTGTAGTAGTATTAGAAAGATAAAAATATAAATTCGCACATAATATTATTCAACGTTCGAGCTTTATTCGAGTTTTTAAATAGTAATTTCGAAATCAAACAAACAAATTAAATAGGTACCTAATTATGAAGCGATGATTGTGTAGTCTGTCAAAATATTATAATTATTGTTATTCTGCAATGAACCCCGTCGGTGTTTTTTTACCTTACACACAAATTTTCCGCCAATAAAGGCGTTTCGTCTGTATCTGTATAGGTACTATAATAATAACAATAATATGTTAAGTCTGGATTTCTTCGCATAGGAATTTTTTAATTATAAAACAAATAACAATAATCGTAATTATTTAAAACCTAACCTAACCCATACCTACACGGTCTTTGGTAATTAGTTTTAAACCGTAACATCGATGCCGGCAAGTGGATTTAATAATAATAATGTTGTTTACGCCGATATCGTGATTCCACCGTTATAATATTAACGAGTGAATAATTAAATAAATGTTTATGAATTATGTTAAATACTTTTTTCAACTATCGTTACAACATTATCATGAAATCCTACATATACAAAGATCATGATAGTTATAATGCTTATCATCAGGTATAGAAGCCATAGATTTTAATTATTCATTTAATGAATATTGAGAATGTAATATTATTATATAATAATACTAATTAATATGACTAAGTGAATACTTAATACTTAATATGACTCGACGATAAGTCTTGTGATATGTACATAATGAACCCATTAATATAGGCGTACTGCATACATAGGTCATAATTATCTAAATGTCGAACGTACGAAGTGTGTTCCTCAATGACATTCGACTTCGGATAACAGCATAATATTTTATACTAGCTGGGTTAAGCAAACGGAAGAGATAGGTACCTTTAAGTTTTTTTTAAAAAATAAAATAATTATTATTGTAATTCATTCGCCTTTTATAGACATTTCAGTTAATGTTTTCCTTATAACGCGATTAATTAATATAGTGCGATCGTTGTTAGAGAACTTTGTTTGCTCGCATCGTGTTGTTATAACAAATTTAACTGAACACTATTAAACAGCCATCGATCAATGTAATCATCGTCATTCATTATAATATTTTGTACACGGTTTTATATTTAGGTCAAGCAGTTAAAATTATTTTATACTAAAATATAAACCTTTTTTGTTTCTGAAAATAATTTACTGGCTCTATTCGGACATGCAGTTAGTAATTTAATATAGACGTACATTGATAATAATAATATCATTAATTATAACGTTGAGTTTCAATTTTTTTTTTTTTACTCAGTAAATATAATATAATATTATAACATTATATTTGAATCCAAATGAGAACAATCTAAGTATTAATTAAAAATAAATTAAGAAATATGTAACTATTGAGACACTAACTACGCAAACATAAATATTTTCCGTATAACAAAAAATATTATCAATTTTTGTTTTAAGTTGAATAAATTCCTATAATAGACAATCGATTAAAAATTAACAATCTGACTTAATTTGAAGGCATGTATACAGATTTCCTATATACAAATTTAATTATCATAGTAACCGTATGTTAAATATTTTGATAAGCTTAAAAAAGGTTATAAAATTTCACCAAAGTACAAAGTAGGTAAATACTTTTTGTTTGTTAATGAAGTATACTCCTATAATATAGATATCTAGTTGCAATTTTAATATATATATATAAAGTTTAACAAAAAACAAATTTTAAATATTTAAATATTTTTAAGTATATCAAATAATTTATACCAACTATAAATAATAAAATAAAAGAAAAATAATATGTACCGTTTGTATTATTTTTAATTTAAAACGTCTAAAATAATATTAATTACACACATATACTTTATTGTGTTTAACGAGTTATTACAACAAGATTATTAGTATTAACATTTTTAAGACTGGAATTGGTTGACAATTCAATTAATTTTATTGTAAAAATATCGAGTAAATAATTTATTGATTAAGGTAATATAATCATGAAAGTTTCATAATTTTTTTTTGATCATTGATAAAATGTTAAAACCTACAAAGCACAATACAAGAAACACTATTGGTGATTTTAATTTTAAACGTATATACCTAGGTACTAACTAATTAAGAACTAAAGTGTCTAGAAGAACCTAATTTTTATATTATAATTTTTTTAAGACGTGAGTTGTTAATAAAACAATCCAAATATGAATACCGAATTCGATACTTTAATTTATCATAATCACATGGACGAATAATTATTAAAGTTATATTATTATATGAAACTAAACATTATAAACAGATATAGGTAAGAGATTTTTTCTCCGTCATTCCGATTTATGGTTTGTGGGGTCCTAAACTATGCTTTTCATATTTTTTATTTAATTAAGTCTTATAATAATAATAATAATAATAATATGTTACCTACATTTGTATACTAATAATAGGTATTGTAATTTAAGTCGATACCTACGTAGGTATATACCCGTCAATATAATATTTGCTTATTGAAATGTTGTTTTCAATAATTTATTTTGACTAAACACTTATTACTGCAGACGATTATAACAGTTCAGATAATTAGTATCAACACCTAAAGTGAAAAACAATCGTTTTATAAAAATAACGTTATTTATTATGTGTCCATGGCCTGATCATCAATCGATATAAAGTACAAATACCATAAAACTTCTAATAACACGATAATAATTTATATTATAATGCAGTAGTTGTATTTGTACACAAGAGCCGTTACATAATGAAATCGTTTGTAATGAAATATATTTTACGGTTTATCGTGAGATTGATGTAACTCCTTACTATACGGTTTGCCCGGTAATAAAATATACATAATAAGTACGGATATATATTTTTATTTTATCGTGGTCGTGGTATTTATTTTTGTTTTTTATTTATTTTTAAATTTGGCTGGTTACAGTTTAGTATTTGAATTAACTCGGCGTTTGATATTTTTTACGATATGTCTTCTTCTAATAATATAATATCGGTTAACCAGGACATTTTCAATTATAATATTATATACACTCATAATGACAACGAAAAGTACAGACGATTTTCAAAATATTGTTTTACATCCAAATGGGGGATACCTTCAAATTGTTTTAAAGTATTAAATAAATAAACCACATAACTTGTAGTGATTATATATTACCCCAACACGTAATATTATGCACATATTGTAAAACGATCGAAATTTAAAAAGTCATTACAATACATCATTTTTGAAAAACATAAATTTAATTTTTTCTATTAGGTTCTATAATTTTTTATGATATTGAATTTTTTTAACAACAGTAGGTATAGATTTTTGATTTAATATTCCAGTGAAATGTATGTAATTAAAATTTCGAATATTTACTTAGTGATAACTGTTACAAGCATTTAAAGTTTAGATACCTAATGTAGTAATATCAGTTTTTTTTTATTAGCTTCTAGTAGTAATACTATGATGGCTCAACAATTATATAAATAATATTAGTTATATACTTGTAATTTATTATTCAGAAGTAAAATATTATTTTGAGTATTTTGAACAAGTACAGTTTAATAATTAGTTATAAATTATAAGTGTACGTATTATTATTATAACTTTTAGTATAATTATGTAATAACATAGTATTTTACTTTTTCGAATGATCAGTTACATTTTTAATTTATAGAAAGGGATCCATGTCTATTTAAATGCACAAGAAAGTATTAAACTTCAAAATATATATTTAAATAAATAAATAAACGCTTAATTTCAAACAAATAAACATAAAAAGAGAAAATAATTTTTTTTTCTTCAAATTATCATCCTTATAAAAATTATATTCAAAATTGTTATGTTTTTCTAGATAATGTATTAACTTCTACAGTTAGATAAACTGTCATATATAATATATTATTTAAGTTCACAGATATTTCAAATAATTTATACGATAGCTTATATAGTTTAAAATCTTAATATCATTATTTGTGCTGCATTTAGATTTTAGTGTCATCAACATGAATCGTAAGTTATTCGGGTTGCTTCTAACATTTTTACACGGGATAACAATACGCACGAATTAAGACTTGCAGAAATGTGTCATCCACGACTGAAACAATTATTCTACCAAGGGAACTGCAGTTACACTATAATATATTTTATCATAGAAGTCTCGCGAGATTTTTTTTTTCGTGTACATATTTGTTGTTGACTTTACTCATACAGTCACATGCCACCGGTTACGAACGATGAAAACTATTCATATATTATTATTGTTGTTTAGTAACAAAAATTGTTTTTTTATCGCTAAGTCGTATATTATTGAAAATCCAATAATCGAGCTTGTTGACTCATGTTTTCGAAACGTGTGATGGATATGCATTGTGCAACGACCTAACAAATGTTGCAAATTAATATTAATTTATTATGTTTTTAATCATGCGGGTATGACAATGTCGAGAAATATAATAATACCATTCGTTCTAATACAACTCATTACTTAATGCTCTGATTGAATGTGAGTTATTTGAAGCGCCCAAGAAATTCAAAAATATTTTTATTCTCAACGACAAAATTGGCACTGTATACCTCCTGCATAGGTAATTGTCAGCCTACTATAAAACAGAGTGAACTATGTATACAACTATTTTATATATATATCTTTAAGTGTATCTCTAATTATTCAATGATTAATCCAATTTAATAACGCAGAAAGTAGTATTTTCAATACATTGGATTCTTATAGTAAATGTTTATACTTCTCAATAACATTCAATAACTATGTTATATGGGGTATATGCTATGGCTTAGGCTATATGTTTATAATGGTAACACGTTAATATAAAAAAAATAAGCATAGACATAAATAATTCTGTTTATAATATGTGCAATAAATATTATAAGTCAAGTTAATATTATAATTATAATTGTAAATATATTTTAAAATTATAAAAAGTTACAAAAAATTATACCATAATTAATAAGAATATTAGATCTATTCCGAACGGCGGAGAAATCCACAGAATAAAAAATAGTACCCACACAGATATCTAATACGTATCCAATATTATGTATCGCCTAATTAATAATATTTTATTTTATTTTAAGCGTTTGAGTCTGTATAATTTTATTTATTGCAACTTGTTGGTTGTTACCATGGCGTGATTAGAGGCAATGGTTAACAATGTTCCGAGGTTGCTTATTAAAAAAAATTCTTTTTTTCCGCTCATCAAGGTAACTATAAACAAGTGAACGAACGCTGACGTGCATTATAATTCCTAGTATCAAAAATAATCATCATCACGTTCACAGGATATTTTTTTTACAAATAATTTAATTATTCCCGTGTACCTATCTTATACAGGTATACATCATCGCAACAGACAGAATTACAGACGACTAATGCAATTGACTACATATTTACTGTGAAATTTCAATTATATACCGTATATATTTTTTGATATCATAAATGCCTACGACCGTTGTTAGTTGTTTTTGTTTGAATGAAACGTTTTGAACATACTGCAGATAAACACTCTATAACACTCGTTTCGTTTAATATAATATATATTGTGAGCACAAATATCCAATAACCGTTTTTATGCATAAAATATAATATTACGTACAATTACAATTGTAATTGTCAAAGACAGACATATGAATAAATATAATTTATTTATATGTCTATGGTAATTGTAAACGCATTTTAAAATTATTAAATTGCAATAAACTATATAATTATTGTAGCATAATCGATCAATATTCTGAACGACGGGTAAATTCAAAATAATCATCATCACAGAATCGTGTGACAGAAAGAATTGCAGACGGATTAACGTGATTATAATCAACTATCTACCCGTTGCAGTTCATAATAACTTTTCCTCTTTTTAATATACCTACAACCATTAGTACCATTGGAGGTTTGGGTGTTTAACCCCCCGCCCCCACTCCATTCCCTTTTGTCACCAATAAAAGTATTATTTATATACGAAAACTGTTAAAAACCTGGTGTGATTCGTACTTAACCTCTCCTCTACGCCAATACGCCTATACAATATATTATGATTGTTAGCTGTCTCTGTTTCGGAAAAATGTTTTATAATAATATAAAAATATAAACATATTATATACGGACAAACCCTCTGAAACACTCTAATCGTTTAGAATAATTTCGCACATGAACTGCAGTTATATAATTGGGTAACGCGCTTACTATACTTTAACTATTATGTTTGGTTATCACGTTAATAATTAAAATTATTATTTTTGCGGCTGTGTACAATAATTTGTGCAGTAATGTTTAGTAGTGTGAAATAAATTATGATTGATTGAGCGTTGATGTATTGGTTTTTTTTAAACATAAACGTTCGATATTACTATTGGAGTTTTGAGAAAACTGAGCAAAAAAAAAAAAATAATAATCACTCTCAAAAAGAATTAAAATTTTACTCGAAAGCTATCGAATGGGAGTGTAATAACATAAATCGTGCATCTTCATTTCTTATTAAATCGAATTTATCGTTTTGCCAAAATTAGAACCTTAATTACTTTGCTTAATATGCGATAAAAGTGCAAATCGGTCCGGCTAGCCGTTTGTTTCGAAGCAATTGGTTTTACAACGGTGGCGGTGCTTCAATTTTACGAGTTTTTATTGGAAAATATATATTTTTTTTTTTTGGAACTGTAAAAACGTGCATAAAATGAAGCTTTATTCATCACTTCTCCGACGAGTGGAAATTGAAAACAGATGGTACACAACATAAGATAGTGCGTTTCCTGAATTTTTCAGTAGTTCCTGAGAAAATCATGAACAGCGACAAACGTCGAGGACGTTAGCGAGCGAGTACTAGTTTTTTTTTTTTTGATAAATCTCGGTAATTTGATTAGTATTGTAACTGACTGCTGCTGCTGCTGCTGCTGCTATTTTTATTGTCAATTATCAAACCTATACTTATTGTACATAAAAAATTGTACAGATTGTAGATATATATTTCAATAAAAATAAAAAACATTCAATTTTTGCACACGTCCGTTACATGACATTTAAAAATAGAAGCAGACGAAAATTAATAGGATTGGATACGGTCAATAAATTAGAGTAAAATATCATACTTCGAATGACGTAAATGAACCACCGCCAGCAATAAAGACGTCGAGAGATGCGAACAAATATGTAGGCACCGTATATTGGTATTAGACTAAAAACACAATTAGAGCAAACGAGCTATATATATTATATAATATCCATAAATGTGTATAGTTATTAACTATTATGACTACACTTGCATCAGGTTACATCGCGTTTAGATTACTCAGCATGAGTCCGAGTGTTAAAAAATACACATAAATGCAACTGCGGCAACTTTATCACACCTGGTACAAATTGTGTTGAGAGACGCGCCTTCTATAATATGGTCAACTTCCCGAATTATCTACACGCATGACGAGACCCAGTGAATTAAACCGAACGACGCCGAAAACGAAACATAGTTCAATACTGCATAATATTATAACGTAAATCCCCTAATAGGCTATTGTTGTATGTAATAATTTATTAATTATTATTATAAAACATAGGTTATGAGGATTTTAAAATTAAAAAACGCTCATACGCATAACTTGCTCAAAATCAAAACATCCCAAATTCTAATAAACACCGACAGAGTAAAACGGATTTTCTGTACTTAAAATGTATTACAACGCAATAGACAGGGACAACCCGTTCGGGTATAACGTGCTCGCAAGCGGTACAATAAACCTAGTACCGGCGACACGAGGACCTGGTACGCAGCGTACGTCGCGCGTCTGTATATATTATATCGCAATAATCAATGTATTATCGAAACGTAAAATGTACATATATATTGTATAACGCGTGGTGCCGAATAGGATTTTTTAGTATATTAATTTTAAAGCAAGTTATGATAGCGTTTTGAAATTTACAAAAAAATTCACAAGCGCTCATAGTACGCGTAACTTGCTCGACATTTGAAAAAAAAAACCCAAAACAATCCTACGTTCGGGTCGCCGGGTGGTATTTTCTCGCTTTAACGTGCGACCGTTTAATACAGGTAAATCATATTGATCATAATGAAAATCGACCTACGCGATGGTCGGTGACGACTCGTTCGAGTGTAAACGTGCTCGCAAGTGGTACGATGGTATACCGACGACACGAGGACCCGGTACGCACTGTACCACGACGCACGTCTGCGTATAGGTGCTTTGCAATAAATTTACTATCGAAACGTAAAATATACATATATGACGTGCCGCCACGCCCCGCGGCGTAACGCGCAAATCAAAAACACAATCTTCGCCGGTGACAGATTTACGGTTATCGTGCAGGACATTGATATTAATGAAATCGTATTTCATCCACGCACAACACACACACACACACACACACACACAATACTCATATATAATATGTATATGTATAATATTATGAATACGTATGTAAGTGCAACAACACATAAATTTCGCAATTGTTGTTAGGCATACGAAAAAGAGCGTTGTTGGATATCGAAAGAAACTGTCGGTTGGACGCGCATATATTATTTATTTTATATATTATTACGGCGTGTCGTTCGCGGGTTTTAGGTATCTACGCACTATTGTATATACATATGTATAATCATCGTATATATATATATATATATATGCTATGGAATAAATAAGAAAATACGAAACCCGTGCGATATATGTGTGGTTGCTAGTGTGAGGAAAAATAAATTTTATAAAATATTTGTGTGTGTGTGTGTGTGTGTGTTTAATTCAAGAGATATATATTTTCTTATTATCACGCCGCTCTGGTCGTGATACATAATATATATAAAATTCGCCTATCTATGAATAAACGTGTTGAGAAGAAAGTAAAAAAAAAAAAAAAAAAACATAAAATAAGAGAAAGAAAGCAAAGGAAAGACGAAAAAATAACATTATAAATAACCAAAACTGTACTTATAACCGTGTCCCTAACTCAAATTGATCACCGACAAGCGCAACTGCCGTATATCATATTCAATTATATTAAATTTTTTTTTAAACTCCTCTTAAGAATAAAATAAAAAATAAAATAAAAAACATTCCTGCCACACGACGGCCGCGTATACTAAATCAACCGTTATCTGATATCTCATTTATAATAATACGAACGGCCAGAAAGTTTTGTTCTCGGATATTTTTTTAAACACGTCTAAGTGTTATAGGTGTATTACGAGGGCTAATTTAAAATGTCTCGTTGTTCTTACTTTTTTAATCGAGCAATTTATCAAGTTTCTTCGTCGCGGGCTTATGAGTCGTTGCGCAGGATATTTAACCTACCTACTTAAGGTAATCGGGCTCTTAAGGCAACAAAACGGTTTTCTTTTCTCAAAATCGTCTTCCGACTGTAGTAATAATATTTGTATTACCTATATATTATGATTCATTTACTCGCGTAACGTTCACATTATATTACGGTATTAAAATTGTTATTTCGTCCCGTTGGTAATTTTTGGTAAAAGATAAAAACAATAGAAAATTAAAATCCAATACATTAGGTCGAATATCGGGTGCGGATCAGCGTTGAAAAATATATGTTGTATCGCCACTGGACTTTCCACTGGACTAGTACAAAAAATATCAGGAATTTTAAAATCTGGTCTTTAGGTATACTTAACAGTTATAAAGATAATAATTTGAATAAAATAATGTAATATAAATGGGAAATATGGGGTGAACATGTTTAAAAAATCACCCTATATATAAAATAGTATAATAATTTATGGCAATATTTAACAGTAACTTTTGTAAGCATTTTACAGCATAACAATAAGAATATGCAAGTATTGTAAATGTAAATATTATTTTGGAGGATAGAACAAAAACTACTTTGATGTACCATACCATAGTATTCACCAAATTTCCTCTTTGAAGTTTTGTCAAAATAGCTACAGTGCTGAAAATCGATTTGCCACTTAGGTACCAGCTGCAGGTTGGTATGACGTTTTTTTCACTGTATCATCGAATTATTTTTTAAAACGTCTACTAAACTGTACTCAATAGTAATTGTTATGCCATTGTAGTGCTGTTTCACGTGATTTTCATATTTTATCTACAGACTTTATTGTATTATATTGAAGTATTGTGTAGGTATAAAGTTAGTGGTGTAGTTGAGTCGTTCTAATAAAATTTACTGTCACGTTGAAATCTGTCAAAATATATCTAGAAAACAAAGTTATTACTGACTTCTGTCACTATGGTCTGTTCCATATAAGAGTGAACCGCTTTCGCGTACGCAGACTGATGGCCATGCGTTCTGTGATTGGCGGACAGTCATCGCCAGCCGTCGTCGGTCGTCGAGTGCCCGTGTTAAAACTCTCACCAATGTCCGGATTGTGATGGGAATGCGCGGGAAAGACGTGTTTTGGTCATCCAAGTGGTTCACGCTTAGATTGAACAGCTGTATATATACGGTTAGGAGGAAAGTATATTATTTCATAAACGTTGACCAAAACCACGACTGTACGCGTCAGAATCGTTTAAAATGCTTACGCTGATATAAATATTTTCGAATATTTGTTTAAACGCATCTGTTAGATGCACGTAGGTGATACCTACCTCATACTTGTCATTAAATAGATTTCCCGGAAATCGAACAATTCGATTTAAATATTTTTAAATTATTTCTATCGCCGTACGCCAACGATGGTGTGCGCGTGCGTCCCACTGACATCTGCACCAATCGCGTTGTGGTGAGCTTTTCGGAAGTTTTCAGCCGTGGAAATTCCGGAGAAAGGGTTAGCTACAAACCTGCAGGTATAAACAGTTATTTATATGGTCTAACGTTAAAACCACAGATTTCTACACTGTCTTCGAAATATATAGAAAGGGTTGTATAATAATATAACATATTAAATATTAATGTATGAGATACACGTCGGATAAGTTTAGTATTTGACATACTGCTTAAATCTTTTCTTCATTGTTTACATTTTGGAACTGACGACGTTGCTGAAAGTAATATATACAGTTGAAATATATATAGTAATAATTAATAAACTGTTTTTATTACTATATAATGTTATCGTATCTATATGTATACAGTCTACATAAAAATAGGTGGACGACTTCTGCCAATATCAACCTTTAATAAAAATGTAAGTATACATTTGTATTATTGTGTTCTAATGAGTTCGTCAAACATTAAAAAAAAAAAAAACAGTCATGATACAAGTCACTTCATTTTTTTGACCTTGGAACTCATGACGGATTGAATAGATGAAAATGAAAACGAAACTCAGTACTGTTAGATAGGTACTTACATAAATATATCAAAATAAATAGTACGTCTGCAAGTTGGTGAGTATAGACAGCTTCTCAAAAAGTGATGATGGGCTTTTCATGTCAATAGTAAAAATGATTTTTTAAAAATCCGTGGCAGAATCGAATTAGGTTTATGGTAGGTTCATAAATATAACCATCGATTTCTTTCTAATCATTTAGTTTTTCTACAAATGGTATACCTATAATATTATAACATTCATTACTAATTACCTAACACATATCTGCAGTGGGATCTTAAAACACTTGGCATAATTTAAGTCGACAATATTATTATTTTTCGTTCCATCCACTGCATTCAAATATTATGCACGAAACCGCGTACGCTTATAGAGACTTGCGTGACAGTCGTCAGCTGCAGTCGTATTACATTTATGTGTTCGCATTAACGGTGCAACTTGCACATGGCGTTTAGGAAAATCAAACGACAATATAATAATGGCCGCTGTCGTGCGATGATAATATTATTATAATAATAACAATAATATCATAACGTCGTGTAATACAACACAACGTTGTATAGGTATATACAATATAATATACCTACTATCCCGCGTTATCGCATTTATTAATTATTATCAATATCATCGCGAGACGGACGCGACTAGGTGAATGTGAAATACAAATGCACAATGCACACCACGGCAATATAATAATAATTATAGAATGCGATATTATAATACATAAATAATTATCTATGGCAAGTACAAATATTATCATAATTATCGTGAATATCACACGAGTGTATTGAATAAGTATAATATGTATAATATTATTACTATTATCCATCAATATTCTGCTTCTGTACCCTACACGGGCAACGGGCGGCCGAAACTAAATGCTGTATAATGTGATGACACAATATTATCATGTAGTAAGTTCACTCACAAAGGACTTTACAGTAGTATAATAATAACAATAATAATATTATCGTCATATTCCTGTAGATTAATTGTTATAATAAATATTATTTGTTATAATTTATATTACAATAAATATTGTACATTATATCTACTATAGTACATTCCGTCATCCGTATACAACCACAGCTACTGTCCGCTGTTGTAGTGTCGATGACAATATGTTATAAGGTAGGTACGCGTATTATGTATTCAGGTATTGTTATTGTACTATGATATTATTTTTTTCTCGAAATCTCGAGCAATATAAAACGCATGAAATACGTCATAAACCTCCTTAACATCATTATTTTGTTATCATGAGTGGCACTTCGTTCTTTACTAATTTATGAGCGTGTGACATTTCAAAATTTCACTTGTGTCGACAATCTGGTAAGAATCATGTGATTACCCTTTTGGATGTGACTGTACCAGCTGGGCGACAACCGTTTTCAAGGCGATAATTTATTGATATAAAGTCACATTGGTTAAATACACATAGATGGCCAACGAAATGATAAACATTGGAAACGCCTAAAACATCTTAAATGGAGCCAGAATTGTAGTAATGTAGTATAGTAATGAATTATTGCGACAACAGATGTATGGACATTAATTGTTATCCCTGTAGTATAAACTTATTATTATCACATTAAATTTCAACCGTCATAGTCTGTGGTGATAAGTGACAGTGATTTTTTAAAATTATTTTTTACACACTATTATAAAATTGTGTAATGTTTTCAACTTCTGTCATCTGTAGTACTTGAACATTGGTAATTGGTATTATTATAATATTATTATTCCTTTGCTTATACCTATTGTAATAGTCGAGTTATAATAATTTCTATTATGTTTGAATCTTATTAAAATTAAAATTTAAAAAAAAAACGTAAACGAACAAGTATAATATTATGTACTCTCCCTATACGGCAGCTTTATCAATAATTCAACGAAGGCAATATAACTTACACTTATCAGCACAATAATACACTCTTTGTTCTACGCGATATAGTTTATGATTTAATATTCTATCCTTACTAGGACACTTAAAATTTGGCGTGTGCCGGTTACTCAATCGGGAACGCCTTCACTCGGTCGATAACTTACTATTTCCAAGATGATCCTCTATTACAATATTGTAGGTACCTACCTATATTTAGTGACTAGTGACGGATTTAAATGTAAGATTTAAGGTTAAACATTGAAGGCTCGTCGACTGTATAATATAGCGGTCGGGTCGAGAGTCAAAATATAAACTATACGCGTGCCTATTGTATAAACTAATGGCCTGTAGAAAGTTCAAATTCGCGCGGTAGAAATATATTTTGATGGATACGACGACATGTCATGTTTTCGAAATAAATAAGCCGAGTGAAATCGGAACACGATGTACCTACCTATGTATAATGATATTGTTATCATTGAACACCCAGTGGATGTTGTGCAGGTACTTTTAAGGTATATATAAGTAAGTGAAAAGTTTTAAAATATAATTTCGGAAAACAAAAACTGTAATTTTTAATATACACAAATAGGTATACAGCCATATTAATATATACACACACGTGACTCGTCGTATACTATAGGTAGGAAAGTAAGTTTTGATCGTACCTATGATGTATAATATTATTATTATGCATATAATATGTGCGTCACATAAATATAATGAATTAGGTACCGATACCGAGCGTGTGTTTTACGCTCACTTCTTCGACCGAATTGAAAGACAAAAAAATCACACAATTTTCATTTCTCATCTCGTATTCGAAACAATGGGAACGTTTTAAAGCATTAATACACACTCTACGTGATAATCGCGTAGTCAATACTATTATTGTACGAGTTTCGTTTCGAGCGTATATTATATTCATAACAATGTACTGGAGCGTTTGAACAAAGAGAAACGTTACCGGGAACAGAACTATTACCAGCCCGAGCGAAATATATTATTATATACTTTGTTCGTTTTAATATTTAAAAAAAAGAGTCTGCGGCGTTCGGGTCGTTATATTATGCCACGTATAATTTGACATTTCAACGTGTGGGTATGATATTATTATTATTATAATATTTGCGTACGACTGTTGTAAGTCCCTGCACTACGACTATAATACAACGTATGCTGCTGCTGATGCAGTCTACACCTATATATATTGTTATACTGACGACGGTACATTTTGCACAAAACACCATATAATATTATATTATATCCAGAATCCCACTGTAAGACAAGACGTTTATTACATAGATCGCATACAGAGTACACTCGAACGAGTTTAACGCGGCTAAAACACACAACGACCCGTGCGGGGGTGGTTCTCGACACGAGTCCCCGTTTGTGGGGAGAGGAAATGTTTGCATATACACCAGTGCATATAAGTCATCTCAATTTTTTTATTTACCATCGACACGGTAGATGAGAATTAATGTCATGTGCTACATTATACCTCTAAACATGAATAGTATAATTTTTATTTGCCAACTATTAAAGCGTAAATTGTCTTACGTTTTGATGACTGTGATGTTATGATTACGATATGACTATCATAGTTACTACTATTTTACATATTTACACATGTCAAAATGTCTACACCTGTACTATCTATACTTTAATTAGATTAATTTTTATGATACATTATTATTTCCGATTGGCGTTTATTATAATATAATAAATCAAATAAAAAAGTCGGGCGTGATCGACCACACATCGGCCCCAACCTCATCCGCACCGTAAAACAGTCACTGCTTGATGGAGAACCGCCGTGATCTCCAAATAATTGTTATCGTTATGTAATATATTTTATAATATTACACATTTGCACATATTAATATCTAACGAAGGTATATAAATACTAATTTTACGATTTAAATATATTCATATCATTTGATGCGTTTATTCTATCGCAATACGTGATATTATAAGATTGTAGTTACGAAATTCCAAGATGAATATATTGTACAATTTGAGCTTTTAAAGTTCAGGATTTTTCTGGAATAAGAATAAGCATAATATAATAACAACGTTATATTTTTTAACCATTCCACCCCAGACCGATTTTAATTTAATAAATATTTGTATAACAATAAATTGTGTAGCGTAATGGTGATGTACCTAAACATAATATTGTACAAAATTTAATAATGCAACATTCCCGTAATAATATTATAATATTATATAAAAATATTATTTTTGAAAATATCAGCTACGTACCCACTACATAATATTATAAATGCAACGGAAATTCGAACACAGCGAAGACGGTTATTATTATTATCGTTATATATTATTCTGTAGACGTCTGTCGAATTTCGCAAACATCGACGAAAAAATAAAAAGAGAAACCCACGAATAAAAAAAAAATTATTGATCCGTTTATGAAATATGTATTGGGTAAATACAATCGAAAAGAATAAAATAATGACAAACATGACGTGGTCGTGACGGCAATTCCTGAGCTTTCAGCGTGAAAATTGAAATACTATTTTTGGGGAACATTTTTTTTTTCTTGATTTCGGCCATGTTTACGAGTGGCGGGTAAGACGAAACTCACGGTAACATTATTATTTTTTGTTTTTTGTGACGGTGACGTAGGAAAAAAATATATAATCTCAGCCTAAAACGTGTTTTTTATTCGTAGGTATATACAAAAAATAAATAATTTTGTCATGCGAGTTATTTTATATCAGATGCCTGCCTATATTATGTAAAATATAGAAATATTTGTTTATTTTTACTGAGTAAATAAATATATTATTATTTGTGTAAAAAACGAATTATGTTTAGGTAGTTTACAGATAACATTATAATTCAAATGGGTCTGATTTCGTGCACCTAATCGACGTTCTCTTGATGACCGAATGCCTATGTGGCTATAATATGATCAAATCATTTGACAGTAATTTAAAGTGGAATTTACATATAAATAATATAGTAATGAGGCTACGTTCTTCACTCCAAAAATTTTATAAGCTAAAAAATATCCTGCCTGTAAATATATTACGCAATATATATTTAGCTCTATATCAATCAGTGTTCCAATATGGATGTTTAGTGTGGGGTGGACTGTCCGAAATGTATTTAAAGCCATTACAACTTCAACAAAAGAAAATAATAAGAACCTGTTTAGATAAAAAAAACTATGGTAGGCTCAACGAATCAAAATTATAAAGAGTTTAAGGTTTTGCCTATTAGATCGGTTTACAAAAAAATTGTGATATTTTAGTTAGATACTAACTGAAAAACATGGTTCAATACAGAGTTATACAAAAATAAAAGACAACATAGGGCATTAGATCATAGATGCATTAGTAAATTATGTAAAAACAACGTGTGGTCAAAAATTTATAGAATTACCTTGGGCCTACTACATTCAATTCATTGGATTATGATATTAAACAGAAATTACAATACTATACGAACCAAATTCAAAAAAAATTAATTAATTAATGAATGGTTATTATGCAACTTACCTTAAATCAAGTTCTTTTTATATTTTAAGCTATGTAAATAATTTTAATCTATATTTGTTTTATTCGTGTATATTTGAATATAATGTTATTTTATAGTTTTGTTTTTATCATTTACAATTTCTAGAAAAAATTTATATTGATATTTGTTTATTTAGTTTTATATATATTCAAAATCTAAATTTAGTATAATTTCTTTTATTAATAATTATATTACATAATTTAATAACTCTCTATCTCCAACACAAGCTTCGCTTAAAAGAGATAGATAATCGAAAATGTTATCTATAAATAATAATTTATGTATTTCTTTATTTTTGATCAATAAAAAAAAAAAAAAAAATCAATAGAAAACGTCGTGCTGTCACGTTATTGTGAAAAATCTAAAATATCTTCTCGTTCAAACGTAAATATGTTGAATAATTTTCCAAAAAAAGTATGAACAAAATTATATTAGTGTCAAGGTTTGTGTGTGCAGTGCCCGCCGAGTATCATCGATCGTATAAAATTACCGAAATCATGCCGAAAGAAACTCCGTGTCCGTACAACAACGTGTAATATTATTTTTATTTTTGGAGTCTCCCGCGCAAACGGAAAGTCGATAAAGTCGCGACCCCGCCACACCTCGTACGAGACCAATGAGCGGCTGTGACGATAAACAACGCCCGATCTCCGAGCAGCGACGACAGCAAATGCAAATACGCTAATGATATAATATACTCTCCAAGAGGTAAAGGAAAATTATGAAAATAAAAGAGGAAATTTGGTAGGAAAAACTACTGCGGCTAACGAGAGGGCCGGAGGGGATAATTAATGAAAAAATACGACGTTTGAACTCGGAATAATTTTGATGTCGCGGTTTCGCGGGTATAATCGTATAATAATTGTTATAGG
Organism: Acyrthosiphon pisum; assembly: GCF_005508785.2. Classification (NCBI taxonomy): domain Eukaryota; kingdom Metazoa; phylum Arthropoda; class Insecta; order Hemiptera; family Aphididae; genus Acyrthosiphon; species Acyrthosiphon pisum. The sequence goes on along the minus strand of NC_042494.1, from coordinate 161,968,737 downwards.
CTCCTACCTGGATTATAATACCCAGACGAGATTCCTATAAATAAGACGATAATTATTATAGGAGCATTGTAGAAAGGACCTTAACGCAAACGCAGAACGTTTCTGCAGTACAACATACATACTATCATGTTATTCTCTATAATAATATTATGACGTGTAAAATAGTCGTATTAAAAAACTAACACTCGTCCCACTTACTTATATCTGAATGTTTTGTTTGGCCAAGACCACGGGCACAGTCATCGTGAAGTTGTTAGAGTACGTTGGTTTTGAAAGCTTTTGTATCTAAATGTATTATCGACATTGCGGTATAAATAAACGCTTGATTCGAAATCGGACGAAATCACAATAATATCTCAATATTATTTAGCACCCGTATTGGTTTAGGTTAGAAAATTGACACTTTTAGCACTCCCAAAATCTAATTCAGCACCCCTCTGTCACTGTCACTGGTCTCCTTTATAAAACTGTTATAATTTGAGAATAATTTATTGAAAAATAAAAAAAGTATTTCCTGGCATAAACAAATCATTTAAAATTGCACTTACAACTTCAATAAGTTCTTAACATGTGAATGGAGTTTTTCAAGTATAAAACGAATTAAAAACTTGACGAGGACCAAACGTATGTTATAGCAACTAACTTGTGCATTTTAAATATTAAGAGAGATGTTGTAATAATAACATAAATATAGAATCTGTGCTAGATAAATACCTACAGCCCAAAAAGCAAGAAAAATGGGTTTCAAATAATGCATTATATTCTTATTAACCAATATCAAACTTATCTTTGTTATTTGTATTCATTATATTGGTTGGAAATATTGTTAAATAATATTTTATATTGCAATAATAGTACAATTATTTACTTTGTGAATGTAATATATCAAACAATTAAACGAGTGATAATAATGTTAGGTATTGAATAAAGTTAGAAACAAACCTTATTATTACTGATTATGAAATTTATGTTCGTGGGTGTGGGGGTTAGTGGGTTAGTGGAACGGTACACATCATTTTAGCACCCTTAAAATGTAGCTCTAATTAAGCTTTTGCAAAGTACACTGTTTATAAACTGGACGGACTTCGTGTGTGACGTGCAGCTATATGATATGCGACTATGTTATGTCGTTCTTTATCAGCTAGGTATTACCTACTAACCTACACAATATATTATAATATTATTATAATTTCTGAGTGAACTGTTCCGCGGCGAAATGCGTTCCCGGTCGTTCAGAGCTACAAGCGATTGGATGTTTTTCCATTCATTTTTTATAACGATTAGAAAATCGAAAAGATCGTTTTTAATCCTCTCATTGCTATAGCCGTATACGTTATAATATAATATACAGCTCGCGCGTTGTGTACACACGACGACGATAGGGTTGAAGAATTTATATTCTTTCCGTATACAGTTGACACTGACTGAAGGCGTCACCGGAACGACCGTTTCGAAATACAAATTGAATTTATATACATACATATTATTATATGTGTAAAAGTTTATTTTTTATTTATTTCATTTGTTTACGATCCAATTTATTGCTGTCTCTCTCACTCCCTAGCCCTCTCCCTTCACTCTCATCACTCTCTCTCTCACTCTTCCTCTGTCTATCTCTTTGTTTTTTTGTGCATTTCAACGGCGACGGCGCCGTATGTATAGTGTGGGTGATGGCGATCGGGGGATGGAAAAGCGCGGAGCGATTTATAACGGCACACACTGCCACCGATTGATGATGAAAAATTGGCTATACGTATATCGAATTCGCATCAGATATAAAAACGTATCCGGTCGGGGGCGTAAAAAGTAAAAAAAAAAAAAAAAATAGAGGATATTAATAAAATGAGATTTGGAATCGCCAAAATCGGAAGTACACTCGACGGGCGTGGGTCATAAACGGGTCAAAACGATAATATTATAATAATACATTTCATCGCGGGCTGTATACGGCGCAGTACATTTTTGCAGCAGTTAGCACTTCAAATTACATGATACGTATACGAGCATAATACCTATCACTGTGTGTATAGATAAAATATATTATTATGTTATACCTACGGGCAGACGATCGTTTACAGCTTTACAAGTCGCACGACCAATATTCATCGTAAAAAACGTGGACATAAAATAATTATAAAAAAAAAAACCATTGCACGCCACTCGATATTTTTCCTCGACAAGAAAAATGTATGAATCATAAACATGTTTTTGTTAATAAATAACCATGAAAACGAAATCGTCTATTTCATAAAATCGGTTAGAAAAATAAAATATCTGTGCTCAACCCAAGAACATATTAATTATGTTAAGAATATAATAGAAACATAATATATTATATTATAATATAGTATATTTTGTTTATCTTAACAAATTTAAGTCAGCTGTCCGTATCCGTATATTTGAAGTGTAATAATATTGATTCATCAGGAGTTCTATACGGGAAGCGGTTTCATATTTTCTCCCATCGTCGTCGTCGTCGTCGAATGGTTTTCGGTGCACTATCAATCGTTGACGTTAAAACCTGAGTTATATCGTTATATTCTGATCTATATAATAATATTATGTTACTATTATTGAACGTATCGTTCCTTATATCGTCTATATCTTGGACACGTGTCCTATCATGGGTCAGCAACACTGATGGACCGCGGTCGGAATCCGGATCATGGAGGACAAACAACTGGACAGTTGACAAGTAGTCGATTTAATTTTAATAATCTGTCTTAATAAAATACTAAAAGTTTGAATGCATTGATAGTTATATAATGTCTTATAGTTTTAGTTTATAATATTACCTACTTACGCGTTCACGTTCATATATGGTACGTGAACGTCACTCGTTTTTTGCAAATAGAACGTGAACGTGAACGACGTTTATATTTTTATTGAATTTGATCGATTTTTAAAATGTTTAATTTATTTACCATTTAATAAATATTATATGTAGAAAATATATTAATTAATTATATTATAATAATAATATTTTTCATTTTTCCCGTTAAAATTCCTATAATATTTGTTTGATTGCAAAATATAAATTAAATACGTGAAATTCCAGTGCCCCCGACTAGAAATACAACATCAATAATATTATGATTTCCACGAATTTGTAATAAACCTGTTCACGTTCATTATTCATCATAATAAGTACCCTAGTACCTACACGCTTAATTTTATCACTAGGAAATCTTTTTCAAAATGTAACTCAAATAACGTGTCAGATATTAAAAATTAATTCACATACTTTATAAATTGTACAATATTATAATCTAAAATCTTAATTGTATTTTTATTTTTTGGTTGAGTCGTATATGTTTATGGGTTTATATTTGTTATATTGACTGCAGGCTAAAAATTCATAAAAAAAAATTAAATGAACGACCCAATGAACGCGTTTGTTTTTTTAAAAGAACGTGAACGAGTTTCTTTTTTAAGGACTGAACGTGAACTTGAACGAGTTAATTTTTTAGTGAATGTTCCGAACACTGTACCTACCTTAGGCTATATATTATGTAAAACAATCTGCTATATTACCTACCAACAAATTATTTTCTCCATGGATCTCAATCAGTTTTTTTTTTTTGAAGTTTCCGGATTCGGATCCCTACTAAAAATTACTAGTCGACCCGTAGTTATACAACGTTAACTGAGTTATAATTATATATCACCGTGTAATGGTCACCGCTTCGGCCAACTCGTTCGTTTTATCGAGTCTATCGTTTTTTTTTTCAACGGAAATGTTCGTTAACTCACGCTTTACACGCACAAAATCATGTGATACAACATTGCAATGCAGTTTTGGTACACATAGGTGCACGCGAACAATTTATAAATCGTTTCCAATTGCCGCGTCTGCCACTCACACGAACTTAATATTATTATACTGGACGACTATTTTCGTTGGGTTCGAATAATATTGTGCACTAGGAATTTAAAAAATGATATGCTTGAATCGGTCACTATGAATCGTACAACAATATTATATTTCATGCGCACACGTTTAAAAAATATAAAAGAAGTAAAGGGGGCGTTACACCGACACTTGCTGGGCATCCGTTACTACAATAATAATATATTAAAGAAATAAAAAACACTTTCACGCTGCGGATCGATCATATGTATGATTGGGGAAGTGATTTTAGAACTGAAACGCACCCGTTATAAAAATGAAAGACAATAATAACATTCTCGAGGGCATCATTTCGGATCCGTAGTTTTTCATTATACCAATAACAATAAAGCTCGATATTTCACGTAGAAATTTCATATTTTTTTTTCACTTTTTAACGATTGTATTTTTATTTTTTCAATCAATAAATACGATTCAGAAAACCTCTCGATGTTTTAGTTCGAAAACCACTTTCTATAATAATAATAATTGTCATCGATCTAAAGGCTTGAATGCGTTATTATACTATATTCACTATTGGTATCCTTACTTCACGCACGTGCGATGACATACAGCCGAAACGGATGGCGTAACGTCCTCGAAAAATATTTTAAAGGTATATTTGAAACTACCATAAATGATTGGTACCTATAAGTTCTTATACACCTAACACATATATATATATTTAGATAGAAAAAAAACAATGCCGCATCAATAATTGAAAAATGTGATTTCATCATATCATACAATTGGCTTTTGGTTATTACTTTTTATCATTATTATTATTGTTATTATTATTATTGTAATTTCGCGCTATTATTTATTATTTGTATTGTGTCACGGATACTACATTGTTATGTTCACAATATTTCATCCAAAACCAGAGGACAAACGCGGAACTTTATATTTTTGTTGTCGTTTATGAAATTTCCGTTGTATCTTTTTTACCTAATTTAATTGCGTTGGTTATTGAATAAAATATCATCCGTAAATTTTGCACGTTTCAATAGACGATCATAAAATACTGCTAAATGAATTATCAGTTTCAAGGTATGTTCACTATTGGTTATCACCGAGTTCTTACATCTTATAGGCGGCACAAAAAGCGAACCACTTTTCATTAACAACAATAATTCATGCTAACACAAAATATAATATTATACATTTACTGTAAAATGCTTACTATAATATAATCACATTAAATGCATTTCTACATTCAATAATTAAGCTCAATAAAAATGTAATACCTATAGTATGATAATGGACGCCTACCATGTTTTAGGTCTCTAAACTTAGAACACCTTATATCCCCGCTGTGTTCGTCCGTCAGTTAACATTACCAGTAAATAGTTACAATCTATTGTATCACGGTTTTATACTATTCAATGCAAGTTCATACTATATTCATTATTAAAAATTATCAATAATAAAAGTATATTTTAATATGGATTAGTCGTGACAGACATAACATTATATTACAGCCAATATAAAAATACCGAAATATAAATGTTACCAAATAATTATTTTTAAATTTTATATTATGGAGTTATAGTTTATTGATTATTCTGTTGTATAACAATCACTAAGTGAGCTTTTCTAAGTTTTTCATAGACTATATTATACAGTATACACCCACACCGTTTGATTAGTATTATACACAAACGACATTAGTATTTTGCTTAGTTCAAGTTGACATTTTTTAATTAAAACGTATTGTTACTATTGAAATAATTTATAATATGCCACAGAATACGGATAATTCCGAAATACAATATATCATATTATAATTATAATGAAAATAAATAAAATAAAATTACATGCCGTAATTATAATTATTAATAATCAATATTCTTAAGAAATAAATAGTACACAGATGAGTACCTTAATAACAATAAGTGATTTCATTTATTCACATTTACCTATTGTATATATATACGAGTATATAGTGATAAAAGATGAACACAAAACACTTTCTGATCATACTATAATATTATATTGTTTAAATTAATCACTAAGTATAGAAAATACGTATAGTTATAGTATAACAAATAACAATGTAAAATAAACTTAGCACCGGTCTAACAAATAAACTTGGGAATAATAGGTAGGTACCAAAACAAATAACACCAACCGTTATGTCAATGACATAGCCACGAATCGTTAAACTGTTATTGAAATAAATCGAACGTAAAAATATGAATAATTAACAGACTGTAATAATATTATGTGGATTGACGATATATCCTAAAATGTTTTACAATATTATGATTAATGATACGGTTTTATTTATTTATTTATTACGGAGTCAATTATCAATTATTATTATCATAACGTGTAAACGGCGATCGTTATACTATTATTATTATTATTATTTATACACTCACGGGTGTTTGACATCTTGGCAATGCGCTCGTTTTTTATAATAATAATTTACGCGTCCCACACTTTAATCTTAAAATCGTACCACAGCGAGGAGGATAAGCCCAAAAGTGATTATATATTACACGATTATAATAATATGTATTTATATGTCGTGTATACATACATTGTAATGTAACGTAATATTTTATACGTGTGTGCGGCACATACAATATAGCGTGCATGTGTGTGCGCATCATATTTGATAACGCCGCGATTCTTAACCCGAAATAAATCTTTTGCTAAGTACACTTGATGATAGTTTCAATGGAATATTCGGTGAAACTGTGCTCGCGGGGGGTTCTGCTCTCCAGAAAACACGGATCCAACTTATATAATAGCGGCCTCCGCGAGAGGTGTATATATATGTATATAGTGAGATAGAGAGAGAGATAGTGAGAGAGAGAAAAGGAGAGAGAGAGAGTGTGGAGGGGGGGGAGATAGAGAGAAGGTGAGCGAGTGAGTGAGACGAGTGAGAGGGTGTGAGAGAGGGGGAGAGTTATATAATAATACCCATCATTAATTACGGCGGAGGACTTGTTTTTTTCCCCCCTGGGTCGGTTGTTGTTTTATGATCACACTCTAATTTTAATTTTGTTGCTTTATGAACTGCTAATTCACAATACTTGTCGAAACTATATTATAATATGATAGTATTATAACTATTATTATTCACCGAATGTTTGCCGTCCAAAGCTCGCCACGCAACACACGTCAACACTCAAAATACATTGTTCATATCACGGTATAGGTATAATAACGTCGCATTGTTATATCAACAGCGGCGAATCTCTGTACGAGTATAGGTCCCTACTTGTATAGGGATACAATACGATATTATTAAAAAATCAAAAGTCATCGTACCTTTCTATATGTATTATTATTATTATTATTGGCGTATGGAGCTTATAAATCGTGGTACCTCTAATATAATGCATTGTGTATAAACGCATACGTCAATACATGATAATAATACAATATATAATAATCATTTGGTATTCGGATCGTGAAAAAAATTCGTCGTCAGACTCTGCTGGAAGTACGCGATATTCACAGTTGTAATATTTTATCTTTGAAATGACACTATTAATTATTGCCATGTTCATTTTTCGAGCGCTTTCGTCGGAATAAAAAACCATCAAACCGGAGGCACACTGTCGTATTGGCTCGCGAGTGACCCGGTTGATTCATTGATTTCATTAAAATTATATTGTGATTTATCGCTATACTATTATAATGATTGGTATCGTCATATTATCATATATATATTATATATATGTATATATTACGTTCGCGAACAGTCTGTAGTATACGCAGAGTTCCGATGGAAAACACGAAAATCGCGTCCGTCGACCTCACGCCATTGTCGGCATGTGTAAATGCACGTGAGTCTCTTTTAATCTCAGTCGTCCGACGTTCGCCGCAATCTCGTACAGCTGTTTTTGTCGAATTTAAAATAATAATATTATACTAAATCAAAATTTGAAAAAATCAAAAATAATTACCATTAAGAGCTTCTATTGCAAAAAAAAAAACACGTGTGCCTTGCCGTTACCATCGAAATCAACCCAATTTCTTACATTTAGATACCTAAGTGATTAAAGTATCATATTTTATCACGATAATATTGTTTTCTTTTTCTTTTAGTACCTATTAGCTATTAGCCTATTTTAAATCGAAATTCTAAAAAAAATATGCAAAAACGATTAAATTAATAAAATAACTGTATTATATACTATTAGAATACACCGCAGCGAAACACAGAACATTTCGTTTCTGGTATTGACTATGTACCTAACCGACCTATATGTATTTTAATCGATCTGGTTTTAATTTCTCGCTTGGTTATCATGGTCAGCCGTGGTATGAACCAATGAACATTTGGATACATACATACATGCGTGTATGCGTTGATACATTATGCATCTGCAATGTAGTCGAAGCGACTTGAATCAAGTGAAAGAGGTTTTTGAAACAAATATATTTGTTTGTAATAATATTATTATTTTTTTTTTGTCTATGGACGTGTCAAATCGTGATTTTATGTCGTGGTATGTTTTTATGAAAACCATAATAACTATTGTTATTATAATTTAAAATAGCAATTATTTATCGAGGCATGCATTAACTATTATAAAAAAAAATAGAAGAATGAATAATAATAATAAGCTTTAAAACGTAGTGGACTAACATCCCCCTATAAGCAATCGTTATAATATGCCACTCGGAAGGTAGGGGCTCAATGTTTTGATATCGTTTCGTATAGGAAGATTATCCGTTGATACGACGAAAACACGATACTTATATAATATTTAAATAATTATAATACTCAATAATATATACAATATGTACAATATGTGTAAACAGCTCAGCGCAAGGTGTATTATATTATTATTATGACGGTTGCAGAGTATCATGTTATTATATTATATAATATAATTATTCTTCTGTATTGTAATATCGGACTTTGCGTTATAGTTCTCCGCTCTCTCTCTCACACACACACACACACACACACACACAACGACTATAAACAATTATGTACAATTCTAAATCACTATACTCGTTGACCCGAAACCCAAGAGTTGGAGTGCAATACTATTTGCTTTTTGTTCTTATATTGGTGTCGGTCGACCGTCATAACTCAAGAGATAATACAACGCGTTTCGGTCTGCCAGTAAAATATAATTAAAAAAAATAAATAAACTAAACGATATCGTATTTAGAATACACACATATTATATATACATATATATATATATTATAGTTTAATTTGTGCGCATTTCGTTTGTTCGTTTGTTCGTTTGACTTTTCCCCGTTTAAAAGTATTTTGTACTCGAAAAAAAAATTCATTCCCCAGTGCCTAGTGTAAATAATCATTATGTTTTATACTTGCTATTTAATGTACGATACACCAGAAATGTGAATATTATCATATTATTTATTTTAACACATTACTATACAATTGTGTTTAACGTAATGGTTTTGAATGAAAAAAAAAAACCATTAGCTCGTATAGTAAGTATGAATCGTATAAAATGTAATACATCAACGAGTAGGTGCTTGAAGAGCCGATGCGAAACTCACTCATAAATAAAACTTTACAATTAAACCATTCGATATTGTATTATAGGTATACTTACCAAACTATATTATAATAATATACTTTTAACACTATTCCCTACAAAATGTGTTACGTAGGAACATAATAAAATTTCTTTTGTGATTTTGATTCGATATTTCAGCAATTTAATGTCTTTTGGAGCTATAAAATCAATTGGTTTTCCAAAATGTAATTTATTTTACAATAGTGTACGACGCGTATTATTATAATACACTAAGTGCCCGCTAACAATATCACTTCAATTTTTAAGTAAACGGTGTCACATACGTTTCGTACATCGTCGTGATATTTTATAGGGGTCTTTTGAAAAAAAACCTAAGTAGTTACATTACGCCTTTCAGCGTTGCATAATATACTGCTTACAGAAATCGCATTATTTAATGTAATACCCTTTCGACGTATTCCGCTTCTACATTAAAAACTACTTGCTACGAGGTCATTGTAAAGTTACCGTCGTCGAGTTTGGTACGAAAGGCCGTATCTGAGCCCCCCCTCTCCCCCTGGAGCCCCTGGACTCTCCCCGTAATGTCTTATTTTTAACCAAATATCAAAACATAAATTCAATAAAATATCAAGATACATGTTTTGGACCCCCCGAATAAAATTTCTGGATACGGCCTTGTATATACGCCTATTGTAACCACCGCCGCAATGTCATATTGTTCGGTATACGAGTTTGGTGTGGTGACGCAGTATGAAGTCCCATCAGTCGGCCGCCGTTATTATAAAATTACGATTATCGAAATAAGTATTTCAACTTTGGACTCGATATCATAATCAAATTATAATAAACGTCGTGTACGAGAGCGGACAAAATCACCTCCAATTGTATGGATTATCGTGACGGGTAACGCTGCGGCGGCGTCATTGAACTGAAATGTTCCTCTTTAATTTTTTTAAAATTTTTTTATCAAATTCTCATAAATAGAAACAATTTTTTCGGCGATGAGTATGTTATTATAGAAATCTTCCACATAATATAATAATAATATTATTACGATTATAGCGCGAGTCACAAGTCTCGGAATTTTATATTTTCATCGCAAACATAACATATTATTTTATTATTATATCACGTAGGTATATTATATTATTGTATTATTATTATATTCATACGTTTCGGAAGTTCGACCCGTACGAAAAAATATATTATCGCGCTTCCGAAAATGTTTTTTTATTTCTATAATTTTTCTCGGAGACGTGGAAGGAAAACGTGATTTTTTGTTGCCACGCGACATGTGCACACACTCGCAATTATGCACGCGTGAAAAACTTAAGCGATTTTCCGCAATACGCAGTACCATCATTAAAATTACTAAGTACCAATATAGTACCTATATGTACATAGATTTGTAAATAAGTTTTCTCTCCATAACACCACCTGTTGTCAGTTTTTTTCACGGTGTTGGAACTCAGCACATGCAAGGTTCGTAATATTATTATTATATGCAGCCAGCGTGTTTCGTTAAGGCAATGTTCACCGGCAATGTATTACAGAAGTTTGCTCAACCAAACCTGTACGGTATAATACACATGTACGATACACTGTATAATAATTACATTATAATATTAGCTATACAAATTATTAGCACACTATTTGTTAGCTTTAATAATATCATTAAATCCATGATATGGATTTATTATAAGATTCTGAATTTTCCTATACCATTTAAAGAGTGTTTTGATGCTCTACCAGCTTCATTTTACAAACGAGAATCGCAATTTTGTCTTATACGTAATTGTTGATCAATCCACTTTTTCAAAACATTTTATGTATCTAAATAGAATTTCGAACGAGTAGTTTTTGAGTTATTGAACTTTTTTTTACTAGAAACAAAATCCATGATCATATTGTATAGGTTTTGGAAGATATTACGATTTTTAAAATATCTTATTATCAATATATAATATGAATCTATCACCATTTTATAATTGCTATTTGTAAAAATATTCATAATTCATAATAATATTTTATTTTATTAAATTAATAAATACCGGATTCTATATTACATCTATTTTATATTTTTTTAAACCATTATTAGGCCGATTGTTCAGTAGGCGTATTATTATCCATTGTCAAATTTTGATTTATATACGTCAGCATTTTCAAAAAAAATCATGTGCTTCATAATTTGAAAAAAAAATTGATTCTTAATTAAAATAAAAAGTTTGTTTTACAGGACACTCCTTAAATGGTATAAAATATCATTGAAAATATGGTCCTAAAGTATACACAAAAATTCCAAAATTTGAATAAAATCATTATTAAAAAAAATAATGAGGGTTAGCATGGTTGATGAATCGCATTTTTTGATCTCATGGAGATTTATCCTCTTTATTATTATTATTGTAGATACAACGGAATACAATTACAGTAATTGTTTTAAAGAAAACGACGATGTTCCCAAACGAATGGTGTTTGACGAATCTTCTCAAGTGCTGCAAACCTCTACAGCTGCCATCATAGTCAGCTATACATCAGAAAAACGACAGCCATCTATATAGTTTTATTTCGTAAGTAAATTCTAATTTTGGAATTTCGATTTCCTCGATGATTATTACCTACATATTTACATTATAATTTATACGTTCCATCCACTATTTCCGCTTTACAGATATACGAGATTGGATTACCAGTGGTACAGGTTACAGTCGCCGTCACCCGCTCACGGATGGCACACGTAAATTATTATTATTACGGTCCCGAGATGGCAACCACACGTTGTTGCAGATTTCTCGAAACCAACCCTACAACGAACTGAACGCGTTTAATAGATAGTTTGCGGTACGAACGAGGAGTGTGAGGGGTCGGGGGATAAAATCCATAAGTTTGAATTTGTAAAATA